>NC_089517.1:19961856-20142328 GCF_963924715.1 Thunnus thynnus | reverse complement strand
GCTTGCTGGTACATGAAAGAGAGCTGTGAAGTTTTAGAGGGTCTTTTGGTCTCTTTGATTTGAATGACCTGACACACAACTCTTTTTTGGTGTAGTCGTTTAGGGGGAAACTCTTTTGTTCCTTTTTTTCCCACACAGATCTTTTACATTTCATATTACTAACAACTGAAATAAGCATTTATAACTCTGTATGTTAGACAGTGGGACTGCAGTGAATGAATTCTAATGCAGAAAATTGCGCAAACCAAAATTTATTTCAGCACCTGTGTAAAAGTCTAGTCACATATACTACAACATTAGGAACAAAATAAACACATTGTCCTAGTTTGTGTGTGTGCCACTATAATGCGCTGACCCTGGTGTGACATTAATTTTCTAATTCCCTGCACTTCCTGGCAATCAACTTAGAGGGGCAGTGGTTCGCCGGAAAAGTTTGCAGTGGAGGCAATTAAAGGCAGAAATCTAAGCAGTAGCAAGCAACCACAGCAGCAGCAAAATCAACGGAGGCAGAAGAGGCTGATGCCTCACACTGTAATTGTTACTCACTTACTCAGAAAGATGATAAAATTTATCAAATTGCATCCCCTACACACACACACACACACACACGCACACACACACACACACACACAAAATCACCAAATACAATGGTCAATGTAATTAACTTACCTGGCTACTAGCTGCATGATGGGTGCAGATGTGCTTGGAAATGACCATAGTGTTTGTGTAAATGTGCACTGTGTGTGTGTGGGGTGTGTGTGTATGTGTGTGTGTGTGTGTGTGCATGTGTACAAATGGCCCTGTGGTCGTCATCAGGCTCCCATCAGCCCCTCCATTAGTTACTGAGCTGTGGGTCCGTGCTGGAGCCTACCTGCCCTGAATACAGATGAGGAGAAGAGAGTATGGGCAGCAAGCACAATGAAGACAAACACACATGCACACACACACTCACAAATGATAGCATTAACATATTATCTACTTTGACATACAGTGACATATTTTGACACACACTCATAATCAAAGTAATTGCATTTTACACACCTAAGTGACTGAGATGTTGCATCATATGCACAGAATAATAGCAAAATCATTAAAAAAAGATTTCTGTATATTTCCTCTGGCTGATAAAAGCATACATGTCTGATTACTGCCTATCACTGGACACGCTGGTGGAGAGCACTTCATCTGGTGGTGGCAGATCATAGCTTACACATTCTGAAATAACGTCACACACAGCAGAGTACACACACTGGCAGCCCAGCACAAAAGCAAATATGGTCGCATACTTCTCTTCTCCTTCTGGAGCCGCAGACTATCGTGCTCGTGACAGGAAATCTGCAGGCAGTCATTACACCGAGCCAAGCAAACACGCAGCCACCGTGCTCACTGATAATGTTTTCACATGTGCCGCTGCTATGTTGAAGGCATAGGCACACGTGTGTATGTTGTGTATACACACATGAACACAGCATAAAAATGTAATGATAAAATTTGTATGGCAGAATATGCATGTTAAGGGATTGTTTAAAATAAAAACATGTCAACAGTAGGGTTTTCTTACTTTCTAATTCAAATATTCTTTATGGTTTCTTGCTGAAAAAATATAACAGATAATCTTGGTTTTATATTAATCACTCAATATTTCAAAATTGTACTTATTTATATCTCCAAACTATAGCAATTTTTAAAGAAAATGACCTTAAGTTTGATAAAATATGAAAACAGAGAGGATGATAATGTCTTTCAGACATTTTCTCCCATGAAGATAGGATGGAGGAAGAATGTGAGGCGTTACAAACCTCATCAGTAACGTTGCTCATGTTCAAAGGCATGACAGTAAAAAGCAAGAAGTGTGTGTCCAGGTTGAGTTCAAGGCCGAAGACCAGGGCACTGCCTTGGAGTTCAAGTAGGAGCTATAAGGCACGAGGGCTGGGGGAAGGGGAGAGGGTGTGTGATAGCTTCTGTGTGTCCCTCCGGCAGTGCAATGGGACCCTTGGGAGACCTGGGTCAGGAGGCCTCCCTCCAACCCCCCCGCATTACTGTGCCATTTTAAGCCACCCAGCATCTATTTCCTCCAATAAAAACTAATAACCTTTTCTGTCGGAAATCACGGCAGCTCTTGAGTGCTGGAGCAGAGGCCTGGCTGGATGGCCTGTAATTGCGGTCCAGAAGTCCCCCTTTAGTTTATTTTTTGCAGTGTTTTGGATTTGATTTTTTTTCCCCAGTCCTCTTGGTCCTCTGCGCTTTGCGGCTGATTGCCTGCGCAGCTTGCCCCACACTCAGTAATCAGACAGGAGCTGGAGAGGGGGCAAAACAGCAACTCAAGGACCTTTTATAATTGGGAGGGATTTGGAGGGCAGTTGGACTTTACATTTGGTGTCAGAATAGGTTGTGATGGTGACCGTGCTGGTTAAATAACAGTGGTGGCAAAGCCTCCGTTGCAGTCAAGTAGTTCATTGTGAGGCAGCTATGAATAGTCTGCATGCGTGTCTGCTCTGCTACTGTCCATTTGTCGTTGGGAGTGTTGTGGCGTAATTTTGGAAACCAGGTAAAACAAATCATTCACTGCACTATTAAGAAGAGATTCCTAGATGTCTACACTCATTTTCACCTGGGCTTGACTGCTATTCCAGCATATTCCTATATGTTATATCATGCTGATAATCTGCCTTTTCATAGAATAAGGAAATAGTTTATTTTATATGTTTATAGTTATTTGCAGTGATTTTTGCTTGTTTAGGGTCTCTGTTATGGAGGAAATTGAGATGAATACATTTTTAGATGCAGCAATTTTTCTGTATATCATAGAATATATATGTAATACAGAGTTGTAAATGTTTCTTCTCACTGTGACATTTTGTAATTTCATGTAATTTTCTGAATTACAATTGCTTTGAAAGACGGTTTGTAGCAAACCCTCAATCCAGGAAATAATCTGTAATAACAAGTTACTACTTTAGAAGGTAAACACATATATTATTGTCACAAACCTCTTAAACTACCAGAATTCGCCTTTACAGCATGTGGCAATTATATCTGGATCTAAATACATCCTTTAGTGTCACACTGTATCTTCTTAATAATAACTAATAACTTTATTTACGGAGCACCTTTAAAAAACAAAGTGTAAGTGCTTTACAATAAAAAGTAAATACAAGTAAATAAGATCCAAAACATAAGATATAAACAAAATAAAATAATTTAAATACTTAGAACAAATACTATTAGTTAAGAAAAAGCCATAAGATAACAGTGAGTCTTAAGAAGAGATTTAAAAGAGGATCCTGAGTTTGCCTGTCTGAGATCTCCAGGCAGGAATGTCCACAGCTGAGGGGCCTGAAACAGCGAAGACCCGGTCATCTTTAGTGACAAGTCGAGAATTTGGAATCATTAGTAGGGCCATTTTGGAGGATCTCAAGCAGCAATCAGGCTCATAGGGAGTTAGCAGATCACAGATATAGTTAGAAGCCTGACCATTCAAGGCTGTAAAAACAAGCAGTAAAATCTTAAAATCAATTCCAAAACTCACGGGTAACCAGTGAGGGGCAGCAAGGATTGGTGTAATGTGGTCGCTCTTAACTGGAGATCGTCAGCCAGTCATGTGTTTATGTGAAATCTGCTGCCGTTGTGACTAAATTGTAGAATAATTTGGCACACCCAACAGTTCTAGCCAGTTAGCTCTGGGCTAACAGCAGGATTGGTCCAAGAATGAGGTAAATTCAGATTCAGCTCTGGTCAGGATGCCCTGGGGCTTAGAGCCCAGCTTGTCCAGGACTACAAAAGGTCCAGAGTGTAGCCCTAAGCAAACTGCATAGTGAAAAGAACTGTAGTTATATGATTGTCCATCTGTCTTGGGATAATTATAGTCTGGTTAATCCAAATTAACTGTTTGAATTAACCAATTAAGGGTTGCGTCTACTGTCTGTGTAAATACATACATGCAGTTGTTTGAGTTTTATTCATCACATCATACTTTTTTTTTTTTACATTTACAGTGTACACTATCCAAAATAAAGTCCCCTTTCTTCTTCTCCTTTCTCCCTCCTCTTTTTAGTCTTCACAGTATATCTCAGATGAGGGAAATATGAAGTCAATATCAATCTGCCAGCCCTCCTCTGCAGATGTACAACCCAGCAGTAATTGACTATTTGCTAAAATTACATCATATATTTCTCTGTAATATTTGCGGAAATTATTTAAATGAAACATATTCCAATACAGAGAAGAGGTCTGTGAGAAAGGGCTGGGGATTTGGGGGGCAAAAGAGAGCAAAATCGTGGGGTCATATGAGTAGAAACAAACTCTGGGGTCTCATAAATTGGCCAGTTTTTAATTGCGTGAGGAGAAGGGTGTGCTTGGGGAGACACTGCTGGATACTAATTGAAGAGAGCTGTAAGCACCCTTAGGGTCACAGTCTCTGCCTTTGGGTCCCTCCATGCACTGCACAGACATACAGAAAGCATGCCCCCATGACCCTCCACCCCCCCCCCCCCTGCCACAGAGAGCCACTGCTGCCCCCCCGGGGCATAGAGGACACAGCCTAGCCTTGCTTTCTGACAGTACAAACAAATATCTGTGGTCCCTACGAACAGACATTCCCTTTTCCACAATGCACAGCATTGGGTGGGCATGTCTTCTAAATGCAGGAGGGTGTGTGTGGGTTTTTATGTAGTGGGCTGTGCTGCTGTTTTGTGTTCCTGTAGCTGTCTAATTCTTTAATCCTGAAAGGTATTTCTGAGTATTAAGAAACAGGACACACACATTGCTGATCAGGTGAATCAGTATAATCAGAGCCTTCATCCTGTTGCACATTTCTATGGAAACATCCAGTAATGTAAAAATATATTGATGTCTCCAATTTATGTAAAAGCCTGCAGCCAAAGTTTCTGAAAATCTCAAAGTATTTTTCAGTTGCTGTAAATCAGCATCATCTTCTTTACATTTCAATGTACTACATTCTTGATCAGTTATTAATATATTGTGTGCATACCTCACTCTTGGCCTGTAAGAGAAATCTTCAAAGGCGTTATGATATTGATTCCATACAACACAAGTATAATAATCACATATTTTTATCACATGCATTCTTTGTAGCCGATTTATATTTACATTAATGTGTTTATTTTGGCTTCCTTGACCCTTGAAACATCTTTATTTTGCGCAAGATAACCTAATTGTGTTGCACAATTCTTTTTAAATTAAATCTTCAAAAGGTAAAAGTAACCTAATTTTCCAGTGTGCAGTAGATTGTATGACATTTGCTGCTCTTACACCAGTAATTATATATATGTGTGTGTGAACTCTTCATGCTTCTGGATAAAAACCATATAGTTTAGGTGATACAACAAACCTTGATATTTCTCAACAGGTATATCATGTTGTGTTAGAATATAAGTGTGATGCTTGCATGGTTATCTGTACTGTGGACTATATGTCTGATGGTGACATATGGACAGATTAGGTCAGATGTGTTACTTGACGTCTCAGTTTAGGTCATGTCACTTTCAAGGCAATGAACTTGACTTGAAATTTAGGGAAATTCAATCGGTGCGTAATACCCCATAATGAGCAGATCAATAATAATTATGGAGCCTTCATGTCTAACAAAAGATAGCATTGTGTGCATACTATACTACTGCTTGTGGCCTGTGTAAAGGAAGAGAAGCACAGTTATTTCCATGAATGTGCTTATGAATTCCTGTTTGTGCGTGTTTGGTTGAGAGACATGACAATGTTATCATTTTCAGTACATTCAATTTTTACTTTTTTTTAGCCACCCGACAGAGTGGGTAGCTTTTGGTCTGTTCTGGCCTTGGTGGTTGTGGTTGGTTGTCCCACAGAATATAAATGAAGACATTGAGGAGGTGAAGGCACCACAAAAGATGCTAAAGTGAGAGAGAGTGGCGAGTGCTGTAAAATGATTTTGCCGTCAATTCTCAAATTAAATTTATCCACCACCAAAATAAGAAGAGAAGTTAGACCCACAAATAACAAGACATCTGCACACTGAAAATTACCTCACAAGTAGCAGCTATTCATTTCTCAAATTGCATTAAGTGTACAGTGTTGTAATAAGGCCTTGGTTGAGTTTCGTTGATCATCAAGTGCTTGTAATCACACACTGTATGTCAGAGGCTCAGAGTTAAGTGTTGGAGCATGACTGTTACAGTGAAAATAATCTGTGTCTGACCAGAGGCCTGTCATTGTACCTTCTGAGTCAGAGGCCTGTGTCTGTTTGCATGTACAGAATGCATCAAGTTGTGTGTATGTATGTTTGTTCATGTTGTTTATTATATCAAACTATTTCTCACCACCTGCAACCGAAAACATTGCAGGCTTTCACAAAGGCTTATTTGGAAAATATGTTTCTGCTTTTGACTACTGCACAGTGCATACTTATAATACTTTCATTCTTCCTGCCTTACTCAATATTTCAGGGGCTTGGGAAGCATTTCTCGACAAAGAAACATTGGCAATGATTTGCATGTTAGGTTTTCCAGACAACTAAAAGTTGTAAGACATTGGCATCAGTTTGCTCATAAAACCAGACAGGTATAACACTATAAACAAATCAGTATAAATCTAAAAATCACTAATATCATAAAGCATGACCGGTATTAAGGAGTCAAAGCAAGCACAGGAATACATATTCAAGCTTTGATATGTGCATTCTTAGGTTCTACAATGGTTGAGACAGAAAAGAACTACTTTTTTTTTATCATTATAAAGAGTAAAATTAAGTGGACTCATTTTGTTTCAATATAAAGGGCTTTTATGTTTGTCTTTTGAAACCTTTACACAACCTAGTTTAGTGCCAAAACCTAGACTATGATAGATACTGTCACATGTGATGAAGCCAAGCCAAGAGCTGATATTGCCTGATAAATTAACCTTTTCCGCTTGCCTTTTTTTCCCCTGTGCTCTTTCTATGTGTTTCTGTTTCTGTGTTTCAGAGTATTACTGTATATTTGTGTGCACACTTCCTTAATTGCATTAAGAGGATGACGCACTTTCTTACTCTGTTTAAGCTCACTTTAATTGCCTCTGAATGGTGCGCTTGGGAAGCAGGGACTGACGGCACAATGTGGACAAGCAATTAGCTATCTTTCATAAGACGCTCCAGGGAAAAAGAGAAGGCTCCAATTCATAAAGGAATTTCACACACAAGGCAACAAATGCTATTTTGTGTCACTGCTGTGGTGGCATCTTGATGGAATGGCATTTCATTCATTAAAGAATCAGACATTCGGGGAAAGCAAGACAGAGAGATCCAGTCAAAGAGAAAGAAGAGGGACTGTGATAAAAGCCAAAAAAAAAAAAAAAAGCTTAGTGGTAGCAGGAGACACTGAGATATAGGTGAGGTGCAAGTAAAAAATGAGAAGAGAAAGACAGAAAGAGTTAGCGGGATAGGAGAAGGGGTGAGGAAAGAGTGATCGAGGTAGATCACAGTAGAGACACACTATAGGTGCCCTGGTGAATTCTCACTTCAGTTTGGGAAGAGGGCTCCAGTGATGGCACAATGACAGTATGGCTCCAGAAACCAGCAGGCCTGCACTGTAGTTTGAAATTACAGACACACTTTGCATATTCCATCCATTTTGACATATCAATTGGAATAAGAGTGAAGTACCAAATGTGTTTAAAGCAGAGAAGGTAAAACACATTCAGGATGCTGCCAGAAGAAAAAACATTGCAAATGCTCCTTCATTTTGTTCCACAAGAAATTAAATCAAAGGAGAAATAATGTGACCCCTTTGTCTTTTTTACTACATAAACTTTTCACATGTCTTCACTGATCATTATTATGGGTCTGGGGTCCATAAAATGTTTATACCTTATAAATATTAATTTCTTTATATCATTTTTAGGTATGTCTGATGTAGGCTGACAATAATAACGTAAGTAGCTCTTAAAACATGATATTAGTTTATGATCCTTTATCTAGATTGGGACAGGTCGCACATGCATTTTTCATGTGTATAAAGTGTAAGGCATTAAGTAAATGACGTCATGCATTAGGTTAATGGCATTGTTGCGACATGTATCAGAAGCTTTTAATACCGTACAATGCAATAGGTAGCTCAAACAGCACTACTGGTGCTCGCCATCTCCTCCAGCAGCCCCTCCTTTTCCTTCTGCCTCTCCTTGTACTCATTTTTCTATGCTTTTTCCCTCCTTTTTCATTTTTCTATTCCCCCCCCCACCCCCCCCCCACCCCAACACACACACACACCAACACCCCTTCCCCCATCTTGGACAACCTCTCTCTGTCTCTCTCTTGCTGTCTCTCCCATTCTTCCTCTCTCTCTCTCATCCCAACTCCATTCTCCTTATCCCTCCCTCCACTCTTCTTCATTTAATAGTGGACCTCAGAGTGGTTGCCATGTCGACCAGCCGGCATATTACTATGGCAACCAGTCTGAGCGAGACGAGGCTGCTGATTAGGGAGAGATGTCTAGTGTAGCCTGGCCAGCGGAGGGTGGGGAGGAAAAGGGGGAAATGGTGTTGGGGTGCTAGAGGGAGGTTGTATATTATAACATTGTGTGTGTGTGTGTGTGTGTGTGTGTGTGTGTGTGTGCGCGCGCGCTTGTGTGTTGTACATGTGCGCATCTCAAAAAAGAATTTGTCGAGGCTGGTCACTTCTGTAATAGTAAGCCAAAGGACATTTTAGATTTCAGATCACATTGCTACCTGCAGCCATGTACTGTCTAGATGTGTCTGACAGTCTTTTGCTTTCTTTAAAAGAAATAAGAATCTCTTAATCTCTCACTGTACTAACCTTCATCACATAGGCTTTTTATGTAGTGTCTGATTCTCATAGCTGGAGCACACCTATGGACATTTTTAAGGAGATTAATGATGAAAAGAAGTACATTTCCATGTCTAAGTTTTCCCTCAAAGTCAATGTGCTGAGTTACTTTGTTTTGGCGGTAAAGGCAAACCTGAACTTGGCTGAACATGATATTATACATTGCATGGTACTTAATGTATTTGGGCAGAATCATATCTAGTGTTATGACATGTGAGGGATGGAGCAGGCAGAGCTTTTAAAAAGCTGCACCCTCCTCCAAGAACACTAATGAACGCTGTAGAGGATGCCTCAGACCTCCCAGATCCATCAGAGAAACTAATTACAAGATCCAATTAAAGAGAGAGAGGGAGAAGAAGGGGAAGAGAGAAAGAGAGACAGAGAGAAGAGATGGGGTTGGTGGTGGTGGTGGTGGTGGTGGTGGTGGGGGGTGGTCTCCCTTTACCATTGACCCAGCCAGGCCGTCAGCTCATTCAAGACAGTAATTATAGCTTATTTATTATTCATCCTTGAGCTAAATAAGAGCGTGACATTTCAATAACAATAATAAGGGCAGAAAAAAGGCAGCACAAACTACAGACTTACTAATTGCAGTGCTCAGAGATTAAACGACTGGAAAAATGTTGTTATTTACTTATTCATAACATCTAGACCAGCCACAAGAGCATAGCAATGCACACAGCAAATGAGTCTAAGGGGCTCTCTCATGAGATCTCCCTGGTGGACATAATCCTCGACAAAACCAGGATGCCATTCTTTTCCTTAACAAGTGTTTTTGGGAGTCTGTAGCACTGGACAGGGACTTAATGACTTTCTCTCACTGTTTTTATTGTGACCATGTCTCATCAGAGTGAGCTGCGCAAACTGGTGTGAGGTCTTAAATTTTCAATAGATTTGTAAATCGTTGGAGTTTAGTTCTCAATACTCAATCAAATAGTTTATTGAGGCAATAATTCACAAAACATGTACAAGATTACATTTATATCATAATATGGTGATTTTCAGTTTATCCAGCCTGCATAAGCCCAATGCTCCCAGTCATCTCATCCTCCTTTTCTTTCCATACAGCCATCTTCCCACCTCTCCTTCCCCTAAGCTGAACTCTGAGGCACCTCATTAAGACTGCCAGCTCTTGGCCTCATTGGTTGTGGCAGAGGTGAAGAATATCACATAATCATAAAGTGGAGATGGCATTACACTCATCACAAATTATAGATGACTTTTACTGTGTGGTGGCAGGCCTGGCAGACTAGTGCTTTACTTAAGTGACTGTTACAGGGGTCTGCGGTCCCCCTCCTACCTTCTGAAACAGTCACAAGCCTTCCAATTGGAAGCACCATTTATTTAGACTGTCTGTATTGAAATTGTGCATTTTTGTATTATATCACACAATGTTGAATATTTTCTTTTTTTCTGGAAACTGCCCCCTCCTTGTGTTACCTTACAGAAGCTTAGCCAGATCAGACAGCAGCTATTACGTTACCACTGAGACATATACGAGCCATGAGTAGAGCACTTCCTGATCATTACACATGGATGTTGGTATATTGAAATAAAGCCTAGTGAGGATTGATCAGGCTTAAGCCAGTGAAAGTCCATAAACAAAACCCATTACAGTTGTAATTGATTGGTTGTTGTATATCTATATCTACCACTGAATGCATTTAATTTAACAGAGAAGACTTTGTTGTCTTCTGTCATATACCTGCCAGACACTAAGAATAACTGTTTTTGATCATGCAAGTCTAATGTCGGGCCTCATGACTCTTCCATTATGGCACTGAGCTGAAACAAAAAAACTGGAAGAAAAAAAATAAAGACTCACAGCAATCGTGATTTGCCTTTGATTTTATCCATTTGCATTCATGTGTTCTTCCAAGCCACTCAACTCCTTTCCACCACTGACAGAGTAATGTATCTTACTGATGTTATTACATAACACGACAAAGATCAGGTCTTATCTCACTGAATATGCTGCTCAACTCCTTGTAGACCCACCTCTTCCGAGTGTACTTACTCACCTAATATGCTCTTTCTCTCACTCTCTCCGTCCATCCTTCTCCATCAAACTCTCTCAGCACAATTGTCAGTCGCTATGCACTCACATGTTACTTCATCCACCTGCAGCCTTGTGGCACTTACGCCAGGTGGAACTTGGAACTGAGTGTTATGGCGCTTATTCTCAAAGGTTTCTCCTTGATCTTCTGTGACTTAGATCATACCTCATTTGTGTACACTGCTTTGGACAAAAGTGTCTGTCAAATGACTACATGTAAATGTATAGTTGTAGAATGCAACATGAGCCTTGTCATGTGTCCTTTTGCAATGAGGCAACAATACACTGTTCTGCACCTTGCTTCCTCTTCCTCTTAATGCCTTTGTCCTTGAATCTCAAAGGAGCCTTGTTAATATACTTCTATTAGGTGAATCAAGCAGCTACAGACTGCAGACGGTATAATTGAATAGTCAATATTCAGAAGTATGGTAAAGCAATGTTAAGAGACATGTATAGCTACTTTAATGGTCGGTTTCCTTTCTTGAAATGTTTCATCTCATGAGATGTAAGGGCGTGCATCAACGATGTGTTCCTTATATTTTACATAAGTGCAGTTCTACACATGCTTGAATGTACACACTGAAACTATGACCTTGTAGAATTGAAAGAAGGGAATAACAGCCCAGTGACCTATGGAGGAGGAGGGGGGGTTCATTCAGAGCTTCTTCTCTACCTCTCCTCCTGATTTTCCTTCTCTCACTCTTCTAATTCTAACCATGCAGACTCTTCATACCCTCCCTGTTCCTGGCTAGCACAGGAGGGGGAGAGTTATACTACTTCTCAGCTGATACAGGACATGTCCTCAGACAGAACCATTGATTTTATTGATTGTTTCATTTGAGGTTTTCCCATACAGTTGCATGCTTGTAGTTTTTATCAGGGGGGATGGCTGAGCTTATACACAGACTCATGGAATTTGGTTGAGAGGCTCAATGGGACCAGGAAAGGAAACTGTTGTGAATGTGGTATGGAATTGGCAAATAATTGTATATATTTTACTCCTCTGGAGTATTGGATTAAACAGAAAACTCATGAAACAAGAAGATAGTAACCCACAGACATGAAGATTATATTCTTTCATGCCATAACCCATCCCTTTTTACAGTACCTTTTTCTAATGCAAATGGTGTGTCCACATGATTGCACACACTCCGCCATACTTACAGGATCACACCCGATACACAGACAAACACACTGCCCTATTGCTCTCTCAACACACTCACACAAACACATACACACTGACCAGATCACACCCCCTCGGGGCTGTGGGGCAGTGCTTGAGCGATGTCTCCCCAGGGGGCTGATATTTTATAGTTTGTGTCCATCAGTGCCGTAGCCCGGGGCGCCAGGGTTGACAGTAAGTGCTCTCAACACCGGTGACACTGATTCATCTGAGCTATGACACAGATGAGAGAGAGAAGGGAGGGGCGGGATGGCAGGGGGTAACCAGAAAAGAATCATAAAACACCTAGAGACTGGGTGTGCTCATGTTTTTTGTTTGAGTTACCACGTCCATATATTCTGTGTTAAATAGCATACAATGTGTATATATTAGCATATTCCAGTACATTGTCATGTTACTGAACAACAAACTTTCTTCTCTTTAGTAGTGGTTGGTGGGTATGGGTTTATGGGTGTTCACCATTACACATGGCTATGATATGGCGGTCTAATACGGGCTACACTGGGCTCGACTAGAGAGATTGGCTTAAGAAAGGGACTCCAATCTAACATGGCATTTCAATTTCTCATTCCCCCTCATGGCTGTGCTGTGCACTGCTGCACCTCTTCTACATATATATAGGGAGGACGCCTCTGAACCCCAGCCTTCTGGATGCGCATACTAAGCAATCAATGTGTCACCTCTTCCTGACAATCCTATTTTTTTTCATATGGGGGCCATGCTCATTTTTTCTTGTCAGCAGAAGGTAATTTGCTGTATTGTGATTCAGTCCTAAAACTTGGTGACGAGGTGTCTGATAAGTCGCTACCTCCCCTCTGTCTCCCCCACTCCCTCTCAGCCCCCCACCACATCACCCACAATATGGAAAAACCGAAGGAAGCACCCCAACCCCCATCATATCTACACCCAACTGCACCCCACACCCCTTCTTTCCACACCAAGCCCAACATAGTTGTATCTGAGGCGGGCTGCTAAATTAGATAAGCGGGGCTGTGGCGCAGCACCCCTGATTAATAAAAGATGCAGTGCTCCCTGGGGATGGCCCCTCTGAGGGCCGAGCAGAATCTACCCACAGACAATGGAGTTTGCTCTCACACAATGAACAGGAAATGGAGAGAATGAACCAATCATGGAAATATAACATTTAAAGCAGTGCTATCCTGTGACCCTCTGTAACATTATGCATGCATCATAATAGATAATAACTAATGTTGAAAGTGAAAAAAGAACAAAAATATTAATATATTCATTTATTTGGGAAGCATATCCTGCTATTGACATATGTTAGATAGAACTGCCGATTTCCTGCTGTTTTATGACATTCAGGAAAGAATCTGCAAGTCCTTTAGCAGAACTACTGCAAATTCATGGTTAGTTCCTTTCTTACCCCTAACGGTGAATATTTAACTTGTTGGTTATTATGCATTTTGCCTATGCATTGTCAAGGCAGCTGAAACTACACAATTATGAGAGAACTATGGCCTAATTTTTTGTCAATGTCTTGTGTACTGATAATATTGCTCTGATTGTTAGAATAAAGTGTGAAAAGCCCCTTCTCTTGTTCACAATAAAAACAAACTCTTATTGGAAGTGATTTTTTTATTTTGAAGAGGATTTTTTCAGTAAACAGTAATTCAAAGAAGGCCACTGAAAAATGTTGTAAATACCTTTGTTTCCCAATTTTTATTTCTAATACTAGACACTGATCAAGTCAATGAGTTGTGTATGTCATTAAAACTTACTATTAGAATACTATCAAAACTAAACAACCACACTCCACAATGATATTCTTATATGCACCTATGAAATATATTTTTTCTTTTTTGAACATTTGTATACATTTCTGGTTATTAACTACTTTTTACAAGCCAAGAGCAAAGAAGATTTTCTGTAGTTCTGTAGTTATTGTCATATTGTTCGGACTCATAGGAATTCTACAATGTGATTGCCACAGTATGTACAATGTGGGATGAGGTGATTGTTAGCAAAGCTTATGTTTAAATTAAATTATTTTGAATATTTAATGCTCATATTTAACCAGTAAGTAATCCTTTGAACTGTTATTGGACTTGATACATATTCACTAAAATTTCAAATGCATTTTTCAATCTATACTGAACTATCAAAGATACACAATGAGGGATATTTGTACTGACAATGAGCTTAAGTTATTTCTAGTAATGTTGGAGAGCATACAGTACTACAAGTACTACTGTACTTGTTCCACTTAGTCTTACTCACCGGATGTAAACCACAAGTAGAAGCCAGCAGCTGGCTGACTATTGCATTTTGCACCCTTCTGCTTGTCTTCCTACTCTTTGTGTCATTGATCAAAAACAGTAAGCCCCAAAACAACGACTAGTCCTCAAGCTAAGAAGCTATAATATACATGAAACCTATTTAAATTGTCCGTGAAAGGTTTCTCCCATTTCAACACATGTATAAAGCATTATACATGTGATTATTTCTATGGATATTCATAGAAAATTGGCTATCTGAAAGGAACATTTTGCTATTGCTATAACACAATTTGACAAGGGCATAGCTGAGTGTAGCACACTTTAGGCCTGCCCTTGACTGTCCACATTTTTCTAAGAAATGCCAACAAATAGGTAAAACCAGCTCTTCTCTTCCAGCAAAAATAGCGCACCACTAAAATGTTGTGTGGAGGTGAGTATGTCAAAGTGGCACAAGGAAAATAATTCAGCTACTTAAAGCTTGTTTTTGACGATATTGGATTGAGTGTTTTGTTCGCGCTTTTCAGGTTTTTTACATTTATTTTTAAAATCTGAAATGTATGCATTTCAAATACAGTTATTAATCTCATTCTGTAGTTGAATTAAAATGCAACTGTAATGAAACTTATGGTTGCAAACACATTGTTTTGAGAAATATTCATTGTAATTGTTCCAACTAATGTCTGTATACAGTTTAATTATAATAATACATTAAGGCTTCTTGGGTTTATAGCTTTTAAAGTATTGCCCAGACTAGCACATGGAAGAGATTAAATATATAATAATTTCCTAACTAAGAAGTGTTCCTAATATATATATATTTTTAGGTGTGTGCTTGTGTGTGTGATTGTACATGCACTGTATGTCTATCTCTGTGGAAGGCTGGGCAAAAGGCTAAGAGATGCTCAGCTAGTTTTCACACCCACAGCATCATGTTGTCATGTCATTTCAGTCCTACATCAGCTCCATTCACATTCATCACCTAATGGCTTTGTTACCAGGAGGATATTATCCCTCTCACTACTTGTGTTTGTAAGACAGCCTGCAGTGATCCAGTTGCCTATGGAGACCACTGAAATCAAGGCAATATAATCATCTGGGTTTCCTTTCAAAATGTGTGCTGTAAATTGTGCATTAAAGCTGTTCTTTTTAGTACTCACATAATAATACAAAAGCATTCACTGAAACCTGCTTGCCCAACACCGGGAGACAGGTTTACTGGGCAAATGCAGAGCTACATCAGCCCAGAACAATCAACATGAATCCTTTTACACATATCCTCATATGTGCGCATGTGCGCTCATGTAGCCACACGGCTTTAGCAGAAATGCTTCTCCTCTGCTCCGTGTTGGTGGAGTGGGATTGTCGCATGGATCATGAACACCAGAGCATTTATCTTTAAATAACCTCCACCCCCTGTCGCTGTTGAACAATAGCAAGACGCTTCTAATTTTCTGCAAGATAATGGTAGTCATATTGAGATGAAAAAGGTCAAGGGTTGGTTTGTGAGATTCTGATTGGTTCTGAGCATCACGCTTCCCCTGGAGATAAAAATGGAAAGTGATATTTCATTTATAGCACCACCCCTCCAGACTGTGTAGCAATTTTAGGTGATAGTTCCATGAGGAGGCCCAGTTCTGCAATGATTAGAGTGCATCTAACGGTCAAACACTAAACACAAAACACACCAAACACAAAAATGGCTGTTCTGATGTCTTGCATCAGCAGTTTTTTTTTTTTTTTTTTTGCTGTTTTTCATGATCAAAGGCATGTGTTGTATAGTTTTCCACACATGCTGTTTTTAATATTTAGTGATTCAAATTCCCTGCAACCCCCTCTAACCAGCAAAGATTGATGGGTTTTATTTATGCATATGTATAAGATATGCCTATGCAGTTGAACCTGCCTTTGACCTTCATCTGCTTACGTATTCAGTGAGCTGCTGTTGTACCACTCGGCACTGTTATATTTTAAAAAGAAAAAGTATTTCTTGTTCAAGTAGATACGATAAGTTATAACACATCATGCACTGATCCACCTCAACCCACAAGCCTCCATATAACATTATTCAAAAAGGACTGTAGTGCTTTATTCTGAAGGTGCTTCAGTGGAGATGTGAGTTTTTTTTTTTTCATCAACGTTCTGCTGTAGCTTGGTGTTGTTCAGTCAATGCAATATTTAATTCATGTTTTGACCACAATGGTTTGAAAATCACCACTTGTCGGTATGTGAATGTATTGACGACCAAACTATAGTTAACACATGTGATATCTACTGTAGAGCCAGGTGTCTGAGTGCACACAGCCTAGAGGATACATATATTCACATAACCAAAGCACTACACATTGCCAAAACCTTAACACTCAAAGAATAAATCAACGAAACTGTCACAAAAAGCCTGTCTCTTAATAGAAGTGCCCCTGACAACTATAACAAATTTATGACATAACTTTCACATTGATAATGTGGTTTTTATGTAAATTCCAAAAAGCATTATGGACCAACAACACTAGTGCATTTGTCTTTTTTGTTTGTTTGTTTGTTTGTTTTTTTGTTGCTGCAGTAGCTTCTGTATAATCTGTTTGACCTGGTTTCTTGTGTTGTTTTTCTTTTCTTTTTTTTTAAATTCCAGCCTGAGGGCAAAATGCATCACATATTATGCAGTGACCCAAACTGTATTTTCCAAAGAGAAGTCCAGCTAGTGGGAGTGGCCTCAGCTTGTTGAGGAAGCTGCCCTTTAAGGTCATTACAACGGTCATGTGATGGAGCCCCCTGGGCCATATGACAAACCAAGCTGCCAGGCTGAGGTGTGTGTCAGGGGTGTTTTTCCACAAAGCATTCTATAAAAGTGTAACTGGGCTGTATTTGCCCTTTCCTCTTGCTATGCGTTCAGCCAACAGGCCCCTGAAGATCTCTTAAAAAGTGCTGATCCACAGAGCTGGGGTAGTGCTCTTGTAATCCTTCTAGCTCTGCTCCACCTCCCCCCACAGTCCCACCCTCTGTACCTCCTGCTTCCTCTCTCACATTCCCTCACTGTCTCCTGCTGATGCGCTGCTGCGATGTGAGCGACAAGGTGATGGGATGAAGAGGCTTGTTTGGGCCCCAAGCTAATTACCACACATTAGAGCATGACTAAATAAATCTTAAGTGCTGCTAATTGCTTGGCAGTGAAAACAATAACAGGGTACTTGCCCAGAGGCTCTGGGGTAGTGAGGGGCTGGGGCACTGGGGACCAGGGGCCCTGGCACAGGGCCAGCAGAAGACACCAGCACCATCAGTCAACTCCCTCACCCTTCTGCCTTCATGTTAAAGTCACACACCACTTGGCACTGTCACTACATGCGCCATATGCCCCACACCCACCACATCCGCCACCCAGCCTCTAACACACCGCCTGCAGACCTAACCAGCAAAGAATAAGCCATACATGACAGCCCCAGACAAGCTCAGTCTGTCTGTAGAGCCATCATACATCACTGCATTAATAGACATGAATTAGTAATGGCACAATTAGATGGGGTTGTTCTGACATTTACTAGTACAATAATGGGTTTCTCCACTGTACAACCCCCTTTGGCCTGTACTGGAGTGCCATCAGACCTTAGACCTTTAGATATGAGGCCTGGAAGGGGTAGAAGAATAAGAATAAGAAGAATAGGGCTCAAGTAGATATGTAGGAAGTAAATAAGTAAAATACAACAAAGAGCCAGAGTATTTCCTCTCACACACTAATAAGCAGGTTCCTGAAGAAGACCACTGTGTCTAAAATATGACATCCTGTCCCCCGCTGTTGGTTTGAACCAGCTAACTGTTGGAGTTAGAGATCCAGTGTTGCTCTCTTTATATATGTACGTATGTGCATGTATGTCATGTGTGTGTTTGTTTCCCTCTTAGGTTGCATTCTTCTGTGTGTGTGAAGAAGTTGTTTGAACAGCCTGTGCTGCCTACCACATCTCCTGTGACCAAAAGGTATGTGCAACACACACATCCCAAACCTTTCACTCTGCCAGAGTACTCACCAAAGATGCAGTAAACCACGGATGAGTGATAGGGGGAATTTCACAGATTCATTGTACTTTTTACACATTATTGGTGTAGAAAGTACAGTGCAGATTTGTGACTGTGTTTCCAATAAGTCTTCATTAAGATTTGGACAATGTTGAATTCTGTTCCCCACAAAGAGGCGAGTCATATTCTGCTTGATGCGCACAATATAAAACTTAACTTAAACTAATATTTAAAAAATGTATAAAAAAAATTATTACCTGACTTCATTTTTAAAAATAAATAAAAATGATAGATAGATAGAGAGATAGCAAGCATATCAAATATTCCAGTGTGCAATGAGCAAACTAAAAATGATAAATAAATAAAAAGGTAAGTCCCAGTTTAATAGCAGTCCAGATATATTCAAGGGTTCAGATATTTTCAATTGTTCTGGTAGTCCTGATGTGCAAAGAGCAGTGTTAAAAATAAATAATAAAGTCAGCTTGGCTGACATGTTGTATAGGGGGTGGGAGGCGTTATACAGGATCGACAGCAGTTTTGCCAGCATTCTGTCCTCCACCACCCCCTCCAGTGTGACCAGTTGGCGTCCTTTGCTTTGATGCCTTTGCCCCAGCACACCTCAACATAGAAGATGGTGCTCGCAACAACACACTGATAGTACATGTGAGCCTTCTCAGGAAGTAAAGCTGGCTCATGCCCTTCTTGTAGATGGCCTCAGTGTTGGTGGACCATTCCAGCTTGTTGTTCAGTTGAACGCCCAGGTACTTGTAGGACTTGACAGTCTCCACATCACTCCTACAAATTTAGACCAGAGAAGGTGGGGCCTTCTTCTTCCTGAAATCCACCACAATCTCCTTTGTCTTGACCACGTTCAACTGTAGGTGGTTTTCCCCACACCACTTCACAAAATGATCCACCAGGCCCTTGTACTCCTCCTCCTGGCCACCCTCCACACACCCTACAATGGTAGTATCATCCAATAATTTCTGCAGATGACAAGATTTGGAGTTGTGCTTGAAGTCTGACGTGTAAATGGTGAACAGGAAGGGATATAGCACAGTTCCCTGAGGGGCCCCGATGTTAGTCACAAGTCGCGCAGACACACAGCTCTATAGCCTCACAACTGTTCAGCACACGCCTTCAACACCAGGGGACTGATGGTGTCCGGTCTAGCCTTGCCCTGGTGAAGTCTCTCCAGCTATCTCTTCCCCTGGTTGGCTGTGATGTGAAGTTCAGCCTTGTTGTTTGGGTTGCAGCGAACGTATTTTGTGGGGATGCAGTTTATGCCATCAATGTCCTCACACTATGTGGTTCATGCAGGGCATTCCAGTCAGTGGCTTTCAGGGCACCATGCGGTGTCTCCATGGCCTTGTGAGACCATTTCCTCACTGTCATTTCTGTCACTGGTTGCTCCTGAACAACTAGCTTGTATGATGATGTGAGTGAAACTAAGTTGTGGTCTGATCTGCCAAGAGAGGCCAGGGCAGTGGAGCTGTAGTTATATTTAACATTTGCATACAGCAGATCCAAAGTCTTATTTTCTCTAGTTGTGCACTTGACAAATATGTAGAAAGTGGGAAGAGTGGTGGAGACAGAGAGATTAGCCTAACAATATTGGTTGCAAACATTAATCTGAAAACAGTTTACCCATTAAACATTTTCAATATCTGCATGAATTCTTTTATTTCTGATTTGTAGTTTCTTTTCTTTTAGATGCTTTTTCAATTCAACCTTTTTCAGCATCAATTATTTTCTATAACTTGAATTTCATTTCCCAAAGAATGACGGGGTTGAATGTGATGTGATCTCAGTGTCACGCTTCTCCTCTGCCACTTTGTGATCCTCCTTTTTTCTCCTAAACCAGTAGCTTCTCATTTGCACTGTCACTCTTCTGCAGTGTTTTACTGCTTTCCCAGGGGACTCATGTGCTTTTGTTAGCTTTTCTGTGAACACACACAACCTAATTGGTTGATTAGTTGAGGTTGACTGGCCTGTTAATTGAATAGTAATTTGGATTTGATGTGTCTAATGAAGATCCTAATTTATTGTTTGGCACTTATCCAAGGGTTTGTTGTTGAGAGTAGAAATCAAACAGAAAGGATGAAAGGAAACAAGAAAATGATTCAGTGTCTGAGTGCTGCTTTGACAGCACATGAATTAAGTCTTTGTGTACGGTGATAACATTTAAGAGTGTTCTCTTAAATCACTCTTAAGAGTGATCTCCCTAAAATTAAGCTGACATAGACAATAGTAAGGCACCAGTATTAGTAAAAAACATTGAAAATTTAGTATTGGTATTGATGCAGTATTTTGGTTATTTGTCCTAAGGGCATTAATCAAAAAAAGATGACTGTCCTTTGAATGAAAACTGTCATACAATGTCTGCTAAAAATATCTTAATCTCCTGCCAATCATTCTCACTCTTTTTTTCCCTAGACATTGTTATGTACAGTATTGCCCACACATGCTGACAAACAATACATAAAAAATCCATTCTAAAGATTCCAACTGATAAGTCAATGAACCGCTCTTATTGAAGGTACTATATGTAGCAATTCAGGATCAATAGATAATATACTCATACTTGAACAAAAGCTGGTTTTCTTTCTGCTAGTGATAGATCACCGTGAAATATAAAGGCAAAGAGATTAACTATTTTGGTAGGTTGCTCATCCTTTGACAGTCAGTTATTTTGCCTTTGTCAGTTATTTTGCCAACTAGCCAACTGCGTACCAAAATGTTAGCATAGTAAGAGATAAGGCGGGGAGGTAAACCTACTGCAACTGATAAACTCTTTACCAGTCAATGAAAATGAGAGAAATTAATTTTTGCTGTTGCTGCACTGAACAAATAATCCATTCATTGTGTACAATGAACAACTTTGAAGCAAGCAACCTTGTACTGTGTTGTTTATTTTCTTCTTTTCACTTAAAACCAGTTGAGTCTCCCTGGTTACCATTGCATGTACTGTAGGTGAGCTGTATTTATCTTATTAATTTAGCTCAACTGCAATACAAGTACATAAGTCTGATTCAAGAGCCATGTCCACACTATATATTAATTCTTATCACATTTTGAATATGTATAGTATGCTCACACTGAAAAGGTGATAAAAACACAGAAAGAGCATACATACAGTATACATATTACATTTGCTTGACTTATTTCAGAACCCCATTGAGACAGCTCAAGGAACATTTCAGAAAACAAATAAAACAAGAAAACAATTTTTCTTTTTCCTTTTTTTTTGTTTAATTGAAGTCTTTTAGCGACCGTCTTGTATCACTTCCTGTTGGTACATTAATTTCTTGTATACAAACTGCCAAAATAGTATACTG
The DNA here is from genome assembly GCF_963924715.1 of Thunnus thynnus. Taxonomy (NCBI): domain Eukaryota; kingdom Metazoa; phylum Chordata; class Actinopteri; order Scombriformes; family Scombridae; genus Thunnus; species Thunnus thynnus. The sequence continues at coordinate 20,120,697 of NC_089517.1, read as the reverse complement.
TGGAACATACACAGGGCATTCACATTGTATTAGCATACAGTGTGGAACTGGGAGACAGTCAAGGATAAGTATCACCACAAATGTATGTAGGTGCTTTGCGTCCTTGAATGTTCATTCTTTTCATTCAAATGCATGTTCACACACAGATGAACCTTAACAGTGTTGCCCATTGTATTTCCCAAGTGTTTCCACACCAGAGCTCCAGTGCAAAGTGAGTTCATGAGCACCAAGGTCTTCCAACACAGCTTGTTGGAGGGATATAGCTTCTCTCAAATCCTCAATTATGCACAAGGAAGTCACATTTAAAATCAGTCAATGGAAACTTGATTTCCCTTTAGCTTTGGGGGGATGATCCCGAAAGCCTTTTGACCCTCCCTCCGGTGCAGCGCAGCTTGGGGCCTTGAATTGAACATTCATTGATGTTGTTGAGTTGTCCAGTCATTCGTCTATTCTGTTATATTCCAACAAAATTCAAAGCATAACAAAAAAAATCCAATCCATTGTCAAAATGTTGAAAAAATATTCCAAAGCTAGCTTTATCCATACTAGTTCAAAACATTGTGCTAAAGTCTGTTATTTGCCACAGTTTGGACTACCGTCTTTCGGCCATTTTCATCTTCAAGTTTGAAATCAGTGTTGCATTAGAAATCATCAGAAATGTTCCTGTTTCTTCCTTGATGGATGTTTGTATCCAGGATGCAGGCTATTCCTTTCCACCAGGTCTTCTCAGGGATTCGCAGTTTGGAATTCACTATAGCAGCTGAACTCATGAGCGCAGTATGTGCTGGGCCTTCTGTGTCCCATGTTGTCACCAAGGCAAACAGCAGATCTTTCACATTCCAGAGTGAGTTTCTCTCTAGACAAAACATGAAAAATTTGAATATAATCAGACATAAATATAAAAGGATAGGGTTTTTTTGTAGAACATATAAATTGCCCATCATCCACACCCCTCACACCCCACACTCCCTCCCTACATATTCAATCCCTTTGCAACCTCATGCAGTCATGCACACTTATGCACATGCAACACTGTACCTGGAAGTACTACATAATAGGCCAAACTAGTACGCGCATTAGCATCCTCAGGTGTGGGAATGACACCCTTTCTTGCACACATACACATTTCTTCACACAATTTCTCCATCTATCACTTACCCGCATACTTAAAGCAGTAGTCATTAGTCGCCCTCACCCTCCCTTGCTTAATGAGAAAGCAATTACCATAGGCTTCTCCCCAGTCCCAGTGGCCTGGCAGCATTGTCCGAAACCCGCATCCCCACCTGCCTTTAGCTCTGCGTCTGCTTCTCTCTCAGATTCCCTTCTCTTCCCTTGTACCTCTTCTCCCTTTCACCGTGGCTGCAGACTCTCTCTCTTTCTCCATCCTCTCTGCAGCCTCTCTCTTTCGCTCCTCCCATCTCTGAGCTCTAGGCTGCTCTGGGTTTTAGACGGATCACTCTCACAATGGTTGATCAATACAGGTATTGATCCACTGGCAAAATGTTTATAAAATCATTCTGGGCAGCTGCGGTGCAGCAGGGAGGGGAGGTGGGGCGACGAGAGGGCCAGCATGCCATGCCATTCGCCTGCGAAAGAGCCACCATGGACCTGATTGGCTGTCTGTCTGCCCGCCTTGCCAGGAAGAGGGCTGGCATAGTCTGCGCTTCTTTGTCATTGTGGCTTGGTATACCACAGCCCTCCCTGGCTTACGCTGCTAAACTTTCCAGACCACCAAAGCATAGTGCAGCAGTTTAACCTTTTTGCGGCTCAGTGTTGACTGCTAGCCAAGCAGTGGCACCCACTCCCTCTCCTTTCACATCAGCCAAGAAATTAATTTGCATAAATTAGCAACCTGCAGGCAGTCCCAGTCTAATGATCATTTCTTTTCCCCTTGCTCCCCTCCCTTAGTGGGAAAACACTCTTTCGCTTCACTGCTGCCCTGGTGTTTGCCTACATGTCCATGGAAATGTGTCACCTCAGAAACCTTGACCCTATTTCTCACACACACACACACACATACACAGAATAACACACATAACACACATTATAAATCTCAGCATGAGCAAATAGGGAAACTCAAAAGGCTAGCAATGTGCAGAGGAAGACCTATCCACACCTGTTCCTACTGTACTGTCATGAGGGAACAGGGAGCAGTCCAGGGACAGGACTTCCCCCCTAGCTCTTATCCTTGCTTCCCTTTCGACTCTCACATATTGAAGCTTAAAGTAAATGAAAGGACTCAGCTCTAGTTTGTGTTACTCCGATGTGGGGATCATTAGCAACATTATCAGCAGCATGCCACATCTTGCTGCTGTGCTCTGTCTACAGCAGAAGCACACTGTTGCTCCACTTGGGAATGCTACTGACAGGCCGGCTATCTCAAACACTGGAACACTTTAGTAACATACAACCAGCAGATTCAAGTGGCGTGGTTTATTTAAGGCTTTGCAATCTAGGGAGGGGCTTTTGCTTATGTCTTGTTGGGTGATGATGTATGAGATGTTTCTTTACACAGAGAAGATAATTGCAGTGCGGAGTGGCGTGTGGTGTAACTTTTTCCAGAATCACAACTCTTGTTGAACTAGACTAACATCTGTCAGCCATAAGGCCAGGCAGCCTCTGTGACCTAGAGTCAACCTCACCCGTTTGGGGTGTGTGGCTTTGTCTGTCCCCCTCCCTCTCTGGCACCTACCCTAGATCCAGATGCCCAGACACTGGCCCAAACCACAAAGTCTGGGCCTGTCCCCGTCCATCTTCTATTAAAGAACAGTGTTAAGCTAATTATGCGAGATGATACGTATGACAGTGTTGGATTTTTTTAATTAGATGCAGCTGTTCCTTTTGCTTGGCTCATGATGGAAGGGACCTCCTAGTTTTCCTTATGCCTCATCCAGTTCACTAACCCAGGAGTCCCAGGAATATGATCAGCACACATGTATACACAGACAGACACATGGGTTCACAAACATGTCTAGGAAGTTGTCACTTACACATACGCTGGAGAGTGGTAATTACTCTAACACATCCAGAACTGGCCACAGCCCATTCATTACCATAACATGTTGTAATGAAGTTTAATCCCTCATCATGTTGTCTGTGGTTGGAGAGTGGTGTGTGGCTGTTATCCTCCGCTACTCCAGATGTCTTCCAGGCTGTCTCTCTTCAGTGCTGTGCTAGACTGAAGACATGACATTTAGTACCCCACCTTAAGCCATTTCCCTCTTTTTTTTATCTCTGCTTTTTTCCCTTATAAATTCATTTTGACCTCATCCATCTTTGTTTCTTCCCTTCTCCCCTATCCTATTTTTCACCCCCTGTTCCTTCTTCCACATACCCTCCCATCTCTAAGAGAGTGTGTTATTTATTTCATCTGAATGCAGGGGCTCTTTGGTGCATGCTTCTCACAGAAATCAATTTCAGCTCAGACAGCATAACCAAACAAAGCACTGCACTCATTTCAGCATGGGCATAGATGTAACCCATCTCTCTCATTTTCTCCCTCCTGCTCCTTTATTGGAAGACATTTTGTTCTCACTCTGATGCCATTATGTCAATCACTGCAGACATGTGGTGATGTGTGAATGCAGCTGCTAAATGAGTCATGGCAAGCAATGATCATTAGAGACTGGAGAGTTTACATCTGTTAATTTATATGTCACTTTTGTTGCATACGATTGTCACCTTTCAGTTTGTGTGTAGACAAGACGCAGGCTCCTCCCGCTGCTGTATGAATGAGAAAGACTCAAGCTGCCAGTTCTCCTGTATCCTTTTCTCTGCCACCCATCCTCTTTGTACAGCAGTTGAGACCACCAGTTAATGCAGCCGCTGGATTGGCCTCTTTCCTTGCTCTGCTTTTATTGATTTCAGCCAGACACAGAGACAGACAGAAAGAAAGGGCCTTTTCAGGAAGAAGTTAAATGGTCAAGTAGCGGGTAGAGGGTGGCTTTCACCACTTTATTGACGAGGTGGAAAAATGTCACTATTATGGAGGCCCTTGCAGCAGATAGCGAGCTGATTGGATGAGTGCCCCCAGGTCAGAGTGGAGCACGTTCCCCCTGCAGCCAAACGAGAGCAAATAAAAGGGCAGAGGAATCTGCTTGAACTGGAGGTGAGGTTTCTCTCTACCAGGCCTGTCTGTAGGCAGCATCTCTCTGGGTGTATAAGGCAGAGTGCTTGGAATTTGGACCAAGGGCTGATCTCTGGTGGACTCCTTCCATCTGAACTCTCTTCTCAAAGCATTCTGGGTTTGCAACATTTTATAGCTCAAGGGACTTCCATGTTTTATTTGTTCCACAAGCACACGATACTCTTAGATGTTGAACCTGCGCTATATGCTATAAATATAGCTTGATAGCTGGTCTTCATAAAAGAGGATGAGAGATGAAGAAAATTATGAGAAATGCAGAGCTTGAAGGTGATGATCACATGGATCACACTGACATATCACTGTAGATGCATCCACTTCAAAGACACCAGGGCAGACAGCATTTAGCAAATTGACTGGGGGCTGACTGGCCTAAATATGAGATTTACCAGCATTGTGACTCCACACAAAAATTGACCCAAAAGTGGCCCAAAAGTTTTACTTGTGATTGAAATACACATGATTAAAGCAACACTTGTTACAAGAGAGGAGTGCACGGCAGGCTCACTGTATTATAAAACAACAGGGATTTGCAGGTGTCACATTTTTGATCACCCCTGAGGTCAGAGGAAAGACTTTATTGATATAAGAATGTCAGAAATGGAGGGGAAATGCATAATGGGGTAATTGCAAAGAGAGCCTGCATGTACAGTAGATAAAAAATGAAATTAGGCATTGAATCTGAGCTGTGAGACTCTAAGAACCGCTGACAGAGATAGGGTTGTGAGGCCTGACAAATGGCCGAGGGTTCAACTACAAGCGAGTCTCAGGCCCTTTCTGCTGACGTCAGTTAGTCTAATTAGCTCAGCATATCATCTGGCTGGCCCCTCCTAGCAGCATAAGACAGACCTCTGGAAAGGTCAGCATGCCACAGCAGAGACAGAGCAGTGCTTAATCAGAGGTGAAATGGTTTCTTTTCCAAATTGATTCCAGTTCGGATCAGACAAGAGTGTCTTGTGTTGAGCCACTTAAAGACTTAAGGGGAAGGCAGCAGGCACTTTTAAGGGGGCTTTTAAAACAAGACACTGACAAATAAAAACTGTTCTGGTGACATCTGGATCAGGGCCCGAAGAGCAGTGGGCCATATGAAAGATCTGTCTGTCTGTCTGTCTCTATCTTCATCTCTTTTCTCTGTTTTTTTCTCCATGTGTCTCTTTTTCTCCTGCTCTACATGAGACAGAGTACACACTACATGTGGACTGAGAATATTCATGTAAACTCTCCAGGAAACTTTGTCCCTCTACATAGTAAAAATTACAAAATCACTTTTATAATGTTGACACAAAACAGTACGAAATAAATATTTTGTCTTCTCCCTCACAAAGTAAACTAAGTACCATTAACACTGGACCCCTGAGGCGTTATATATCTTTTTACATCCTCTTAAAAACTCTTTTTACAACAGACTTGTCACAGCCATGTATACATAGAAGGAAACATCTGAGCTCGCCCACACCCACACACACATCTGCATTCACCAACTCCCTTATGCTGAATGCATAATATATGTAATGAAATAATGTTTCCAGTGGGGATGGTTGTGGCTGGGGGATGGAGATGTGTAGTGAATATCAATGTGGCTCCCCCCAGACTCCCTGGTTCAATTGGTGTGATGGTGGGGGGTAAATGAATATGTGGGAGTGAGAGAAGCTTTATCCCTTTGCCCAAAGCTACTATGAGTCCACACAGATAGAGGAGGGGGCTCTTCACTTTCCCACTTATGAACTTAAGATTCATGCATTCTAACTGATGGTGTGTCCTCTGTTGTCCTACATTCCATGTCCAAGCTGGTGTTAAATGGTTGTGTTCAGTCCTCTCATCTTCAGAGCTCCTTATTTTCCCCATGCTGACCACCTCTAAAATCTAAAAACTAAAATCCACAAATCTATGATGCATCTGCAGAATGTAGACACACACAAGCCAGTGACAGAGAATGGAGACCATCCCTCATATGGCGCCCAATCCTAGTGTACCACACACACTAGGTACAAGAGTTTAACCTGCTTTGAACCGCAGTTTCTATAAGAAATCTCAATGAAAATCAATGGAGAGACAAATTACATTTTCCCCTGTGCCTCACCTTGACTGACTCAAGTGAGCTCATCTGTTCCATCTTGTCAGAGTAGAGATGCTGTGTCTCTGTCAGTCGGGGCTTTGATGTTTTAAACATTACCATTAATAATGTTTTCGGCATCAGAATTAATTGCTTTGCTACTGTGTCCTGCTCTCTTCATCCTACGCTGAAGCATGCATAAATCAAGACTAACTACCTTTGTCTTGAAATTTTGAGGTCAGGAATTTGGGATGAGACCAAACTTGAAAGTGGCCAAGTAGAGAACATTCTGTTTGTGTATTTGTGAGTGTGTGTGCGCTGCAACGTTGCAACGGTTATACATGAATGTAGATTCAATGTTTGAAAGACTTGTGTTGTTCATGTGTTGGAACATAATAATGTATAGAGTTTGCTTCTAACATTTATATGAAAAAATACAGGAATGTGTGAGCATATAGAGCACAGAGTAGTTCTAAAGTGTGTATGTGTGTGTCTGTGTGTATGTGTGTGTGTGTGTGTGTGTGTGTGGACTGTAGGTAAATGTGAATGTTGGTCCTTGTTTTGGGTACTTTTGCATGACCTCCACTTTAGTGTACTGTTGAAATTTGAGCAAAGGAGGGTGCATGAACTTTTGCCCAAATAACTGGAATGCCATTCAAAGATGGCTACTTTTTTTCAAACAAAATTTGAAATATTGGAGCTGTCACTGAGTTAGCTTTGGGATGTCGTTCATTGCAGGATGTGGTGACTTTTGAATTAGCTTGGATTAGACGCTAGAGAAGTATTTTTGTGACTTCCAGATGTTCTGTTATCTATAATTCCCAGCTGTGTCCTGAGAGGTTAAATGAGCTGGAAAGTTTCTGTCCAAGTCCTGTTATACTCATCAAACTCGGGGAAATGTAATTAGTGCCTTTTTGAGTTCCCATCGCCTAGCAACTAACTCGTAAATAAACAATAAAAAATTGCCTTTCCTTTTTCATTTAGCCACACCTCTTATCTGCCAAGCACCTCCTCTTGAGTGGCTTTGGCCCTACCCAGTCTCGGGGGCCCGCAATGTGAAGACAGGGTGAGGAATGTGTGAAGCATCCAAGGAAACATGAACTGCTATTTTCCCACAAGTATGAAAAAACAGAGGCCATGGCTGTGGAATCTTTCTGACGCAATCAGCTAGTGGGATGGCCGCTGTACAGTAAAGCTGTAGTCTTAGGACTTAAAGATCCAAACTGGACCTGTGTGTGTTAGAGAGCTGCTGACGAGGTTAAAACCTGATGAACAAAACTGGATGGAAAGATAGAAGAAGCTGCTGGATGTCCCCATTTGGGAGTACTCCATAGTTCCTGCTAATTTATTTTTCAACAGGCATCTGTGGGGCAGCCTATTAATTGTTTGTTGGCCAAACCATCATTAAAAAAGCAGACAGCAGGGTGGCTTTTACAGAGATGTGAGATGGAGCAGAGAGCTGAAACAGGAGAGAGGATCACTGAAGAGGCCCCGAGAGGCCCTCCCAGATGATTACCACACCACCGTTGCCTCTGTAATTCTTCATACATTAAGACACAAGGTTGAAAGGAATTCCCAAACACAAAAACAGAGCAAACTTCAATGAGTCTCTCTTTCTTTCCTGATCTAATTATCGCTGCCCCCATAATCGCTGTTATATTCATCATAGTGCTCAGTATTTATAGGGTCTGTTTTCATCATAGTAATAATGTCACTCTGGAATTCCCATGCAGAGAGAGACAGAGAGAGAGAGGGAGAGAGACATACATCACAGAGTATATAGAGGAAGCAGCTGGAGATAGGGAGGGCTGGTTCTTGGATCCAGATATCATTTGATGTTGGGGAGGCTACAACAACAGGACTGCTCCCCTACCTCCCTGCAAATGCCCCCTTGTTTTGTCTGGACTTTCCCCCGCCTTTCCACTGTGGAGTCTCTCCAGTAGAACTGGGTTCAGCTCGCCCCTATAACCTCTGATCTTTAGGTCCTGTCCCTTTGAGCTGGGAAAGCTACTACCAAATTGACAAATTCTTTTTCTCTGTCTTTCTTTTTCGCTTCAGCACCTCAGAACTCTCTTCAAGTCTGCATCCTGTTAAGTCCAGACTCCACTCTCCTGTTCCCTCTTCCCACTCTGCACCATTCTCCTCTCCCCCCTTTACCCCCCAACCCACTTCTGTTCCAAGGGAGCCCAATGCCTCCTATTCTCTGCCCCCACAATGTTGCTCCCAGTATTTGGGTATATATTTAACACCCACATGTGAGGCCTGGTGAAAGTGCCTGGGGAATGGAAAGGAAAACAAGCATGCCCTCTCTCCCGGCCCTTTAGTGCTGGCCTGCTATAAATACCTCCGGGTGCCGCGCCAGTTCCAGCACCAGTGGCATGGGAACCTCTCCCTCCTCTGGTCCATTGCTTGGCCACTTAAGTCCAGTCTGGGAAGGCTTTAGCCAGCAGGCTGGCCAAAAGGATGGGTGGGAGAGTAGGTGTGTGCAAAGTGGACAGTAGGACATAATGGGGAAAAAAAGTAAGACTGTATTTAAAAAAAAAAGTAGGGCTGTATATGACTGTGGTGGTCTTTCTGTGTATTTTGTCTGCATCTCTGAGGAGCATCCCTGTGTCTTCTCCCTTTCTCCCTTCCCGTCATCTCCCTTTTCAAAAGACTTCATGTATACTGCATTTATGCTGTTTTGCCTTATGAAGATTGTATGAATATGTGCTTTTCAAACTGTTAAAAAAGAGATCCCCTTTTCTTCACTGCGGTGAAGTGTTTGTTATGTTACTCCCCCAAAAATTGATTTAGACTTTTCAAAGGTTTGTTCTTCACAGTGCTGTCTCCCTGTGTCGACGCACGACAGGCTCAGCTCATATTTTCAGAGTTTGAGGTAATAGTTTTAAACTGATAGACTAAACATCTCTCTCCCCAGCTGTTCCAGTTCTACAGAGTAAATAGTTTTATGTGCACAAACACACACACAAACTGTGTGACTGACTTAGTCTAATGATTATTTCTTTTTGGCTTGTGGGGTTTCAGGAGAATTGCTGGGTTGTAAGTTAAAAGATGTGGTGTAGGGCACTTTCTTACTGTGCCTCTCCTCATTTGAGATTTTTAGGTTAGCCATTATACTGGCAATATCCTTGTGTTGTATGTCTCAGCTAAATGACATATTTTGGTATTTTAGTCCACTAATATATCTTATAGATTCAGTTATCAGCAATAAATAACACTGTGGATTTTTACAAATAGACTGTGGCTTTTCCGGTGTCAGCTACAAAAACAGATACTCAACCTCAAAGCTTTTTGTTTGGTCATTTAACATACTGAGTCTACAGATTAAATGTCTCTGTTGTTCCTTTTCCCCCTCACACCTCTTAGCATTCTCCCTAGGTCTCTTTTTCTCTCCCTCTCTTAATGCTCTCCTTTCCTCTCTCCCACCCCTACAAGGCTCACTTGTTATTTTTTCGTACAAGGTCCTGTAATTAAGTTTGACATAAGCACAGGGATTAAATATGCGGTTGAGGAGGGAGAGAAAGGAGCTCTGTTACAATCTCAAGGCCAGCTGTAAAATGGAACCAGATTGCGACACTTGGAGTTGGAAAGTTTGGGAAAGGTGCCGAGACTGGAGCTGTGTTCTACCAACAGCAGGGTCTGAGTCCTTCTCCAGCTTTAGAGCAGCTGAAAGACTACTGACTCTACGGCCAAAAAAGCTAATATTAAAAATCCTCAGGCAGAAGACTAACACTCAGTCCAGTCCAATGATGCTTTCTTTTTCAGCTAACAGACTGCCATCTCCTCCAGCTAAACATTAACTGTTGTCTGTCCAGCCAGATGACTGATACTCTTATCCCGGCCAAAAACACTGCTGCCAAAGTAATACTAGAAAGCAAAATACTACCTAGTTAACTGTTCAAGTAAACTTTAAGCACAAAATGTATTGTTCCCCTCAAGAAAAGACAACTAATTTGTCATTCAGTTTATGCGTAGTTATCAAATAATATAGAATAAAAGCAGCTGGCAACTTCATAACACAAATAAAAAGCATAGTGTTTTAAAATGTTTACAAGAACCCCATATTAAACTTATAAGTAAAGACAAAAAGAGCAATCACACCCATGACCTCCGACTGATGGTAAGAATGGAAAAGTGATTGTAACTCTGACCCATAATGCAACAGGAAAAACCATTTCACATGCTATCACTCAATCACTGACACCAAATATAGAAATATAGGCTAAGATCAGCCCCCAGTGCACCGAGCGTGTCGATAGGATTTTCTTCTGTTCTGAACTCTGAGAGGTCTCACATGGAACTTTGCATTCTTAAATAACTCTGGCAAAACGCTTTAATCTTAATGAGTCTGAACAGCAAATCTCTCATCTGCAGCAAAAAGGATTAGGAATGCAGAAAAAAAAACTGCCGTTCCACTTTGATGAATTGTGTTTAGAAAATCCCTGGGCATGAAGTTCCCCCAATGAACAAAGCGTTAGGCGAGAACGGATGCTTTTAAACAACACAACTTATCTGAGAAAAACAGAACATGCATTTAAGTTAAAATACAAAAGCAGAGCTGATTCGACTCCTCTGCAAATGATAAAGGTGACTAACTCTTTTCCTCAATCCACTTAGCTACTTTTGGAATCAAACCTGGAGTAGCTTTGCACAAATTACGTGCATTGTGTTTTCAGTGCTTCATCAGTGGTGTGTTTATTTATTCTGCGTGATGCATTCTGCTATTGTTAAGCATAAATAAACGAATTCATAATTTTTTTGCCTCTTGTTGTAAGCACTTGAAACGGAGTGATGCAGTGTTGAAGAAGGAAGTTGATGAGCTAAGACAGTTAAGTGCCAGGAGATGCTTCCAAAAACACAAAACCGCTGTTCCTAGTATAGTTTGCTACGGTTATCCGCACTGCTTAAAGAGGACCAACTTTTCACCAAGTGTGAAAATGTATTTAGTTAAGTATGCTATTATGCAGAGGTGTTTATTTGTATTTGATTAATACATTATTGATAATATGTTAATGTAATCCAAATCAAAGCAGTTCAGCATTTACTTGATTAATTATTACTCTGTGGTGTAATTTCCCCAAACAGCCTCTCTGAGTGGTAGGGGTTCGAGCAGTAAGCCTCTGGCTAGTTCAGACTGCTCAAACTACAAAGAGCCTCACTGCACTGGGACCTGCTCTTGGTTCCCCCTTTGCAACCCCCCCACCCACCTCCCCAAATGCCCCCAGGCCTTTAGAAAACTACCCTGGCTGATTCTCACTGTATTTATTTTACCTTTCCTTCCAAATCAACACTCCCTTTTGTTTCCCGTAATGGACGTTTTACGAAGGAGATATTGCTGATGCAGGTCAGACATATGATTCATATTAATGAGAAAACACCATCATGCCAGATATATATCCTCCTGAAATAAATGGCCCTATTACCTGGATGTGATTTTTTAATATATATAAACGTGATTTTCTTCCCACTCAGGAAAAGTGTCTGTGTTGCAAAGACATCAATGTCTTGTGTGTGTGTGTGTGTGTGTGTGTAGTGATAAATATTACCATGCACTTGACCTATATTGATCCTCCAGTAGGATGTATACCCACTCCACCACGTTGAGCCTAAACATCTGGTTACCAGAGTGCTCCTTTGAATGACAGATAACATCTGCGAAGTCTGCTGCTATCACAGGAAACAATGTTCCTATCTCCCCCTCCCGCCCCTCTATCTCTCTTCACTCTCTCCCCCTTGTCCCTCTTTTCCCATGTCCTGCTCATAAGCACATCCCTCTCATTGATTTCCCATTAACCCCTTCCAGACTGTGAGTATCTGCCCACCCAGACACGCAGACACCAATGGATTGATTAACAACGTAATGGCATCACTATGGCTGCCCATTCCCATCAGCCTGACCTGGTCTGCAGGCTGGTCCAGTCCATGTCCCCCATCTTTCTCTCCACTGTTGCAGATAGTCATTAGGCTTCTTTACTGTATTATCACCTCCCTTCCTCCTTCCTCCCTTGTTTCTGTCTCTTTCCTTCCTCTTTACTCCATATTTCCTTTCTTTCTTGTTTCCTTACTCTTTCCCTTTTTCATTTCCCTACACCTTCCTGTATTCATCATCCTCTGTCCACTGTATTTGCCTCCTCCTCTCAGTTCCCTGTTAATATTCACCTGGCATTCAGCTTCAGGTCAACCCAATATCTGAAGCATAGCAGTCAATGTCTGTGCATGCGTGTTTGCATGAATGCCAATGTGTGCCAGTATCTCCCTATATGTGCTTGCAGGTATGTGCTGATTAGTGTCATTGAGGACAGTAGTTTGCAGGGAATTTTAGACAGAAGTCTGAGATGAACTGTGGTCTACACATTTAGTCACATCAGAACAGCAGCACAACTTTAGCTTCAATTCCTACGAAAGCAGAATCACAAAAATACTTTCAGATGGTATTACAATGGATGAGAAAATTAAACTTGTTTCTGTGTGTGGGTGGCTGTATTGATGTGTGCATATGTTTAGATTTTTTTTTCTTTTGTTGTTGAACAGACTGTCTGTTAAAATATATACTTACATGGAAGGATGCCATCATATCTGTTTCACTATGTATTTCCTCCCTCACTTTGGCAACTGCTTTGGCGGTAGAGATAAAGTAAATGTGTGTTTGTTAGGTTGCGTTTGTGAGCCACAACTGAGGCAAGTTAGAAAAAGCCCTTCATTTAAGCATGGCGTGCCTCCATCAGTCCTAGTCTCTGATGTACAAAGAGCCCAGAGGAAGGAGCTTCACAGCTGTTTGTAAACTATGGGAACAGGAAAGGTCAACAAAGTAATGCAGTGCGTTTTTTTGTAACGCATTTTCATCTCTCTCTGTTCCATAGTGAGACAGCAGGGCTGCGCCCTGCCTCAGTAGTACTGGTGCATTTAAATTACTGTTCTTGCCTGGAGAATAATGGTGAAAGCATAACCCCATTGTATTCTTTGATAAACTCTGGAAAATGCATGGTATAAGCTGAGGAAGAGGCGCAGTTTAAGGGCACAATTGCCTTGCAAATCTACCATGGCAAAGTTTTTCTGAGAGAGAGAGAGAGAGAGAGAGAGAGAGAGACAGGGAGGAAGAGAGTGGTGAGGAGAAGGGGAAATGGGGAATTGAGAGTTGAGGGAGGAAGAAAAGGGAGAGGGAGATGGAGGATCCAGCATGTGGGTAGAGTAGGGGGGTCTGTGTTGCAGGGACATGTGTTATCTCTGGGTGCAGAGGTCTTTGTTTGCAGGGCAGAGAGGTATAGATTTCCTCTCCATGTCAGCGCCTTTATTTAGGGCTCAGCACAGAGGGGACAATAGCAAACTAATCCAGCACTGAATCAGGATTAATATTCAAGCTGCAAATATTAATTCACAGCCAAAAGGAGGAAATGCAGAATGTGTCAAAATGCTCAAACAAATAAAGAACAAAAAAGCCCAAGATCTTTGACCAAAAATTCCATCCCGAGTCTTTCATATGAGTGCATTATTTTTACGGGGTCCTACAGTCTCGTCTCAGCATTCTGTTTGATTTCTGTATTCATCTTCATAATGATTTTCTATAGAAGAGCGAGAGCTGGGGGAAGCTGAAGAGCTGCGTGTTGTTTTTGGCTATTCTCACTAAGCTTGGGATTTAAGATCTGGATTTGAATATTTATGATAGAAAATAATAGAGGTTATAAAAATAAGTCCCTGCAGAGCTGGGCTGTAAGTTATATGGGTAAGCAATGCCTCCCATATCAAAGGAGCCTGGAGATGTTGGCCAGTAGTCTGATGCCTGTAAAACCCTAAAGCTCTTCAGTCCAGCACATGGAAGAGTATGGTTCTGATCCAAAAGTGTCACTCCCTCGTTCTGGGACAGACATCTATCAGAGTGCTTATGAGCACCCATAATTTTGTAAAAAACTTAAGTTATTCAGTTCAATTTAGTTTTGTCTGCCTCAAAACAAAAGAAAACAAATGTGCCACTGAGGTGAGATCGTTTGACTTGTTTCAAATATAGTTTCACTTGTTTTGAGATTGAAACAAGTGACAGTATGTGTAATTGACAGGTGGGTTACTCCTCTAGTTTTAACATAACATCACTTGATCCAAGAAAATGTTTTAAACATGCTGGTTTGCATTTGAAACAAGTGACACTTTGCCTTCCATTTGACAGGTTTTTCTTTTTTTTTTTCAAAGAAAACAGACATGTTAAGAGTCAATACCAGACTTAGTAACTTTTTATGATGACAGTACAGAGACAAATTTGGAGAATTGTGGAAGTTAGATGCTCTCTGCTGTTCTGCTCTTATGTCTCACTGACACGGTAGAGTGGCCCGTCCCACCGTTGTGAGGAGTTAACATTGGCATCCGAGGGCTGAGCCATGCTGTGTTGCTGTGTGAAAGATAAAATATTTGATATATATCGATATGTTTGCTAGAAATAATACACTATTTGTCTTTTCTGTTGCTGCCAAACCTGTTTAATGCTTAACGTGGAAGCATTATTGTTATACTTACCAATCTTGATCTACTTGTTCATTTTTTTATATCCCACATGACCATGAAAAAGAAGCAGATAGAATAAAGTTTTTACACTGGATTAGTACTAGAGTATTGTCCAAACAAGTGAGCGTGCACGTCCACACCACCCGCATACAACACACACACACATACACGCACTAGCACAGTAATCCCACACTAGGGGGTAAAGGCCTGTTGTATACCAGCCAGAAAAACCATTGTGATGTTCAAAGGGACTTCACAGAGGCTCTAACCATTGATAAGGTCTAATGTGATGAGGGACTGTAAACTTCATCTTTTATACATGGCAACAT
Source organism: Thunnus thynnus (assembly GCF_963924715.1). NCBI lineage: Eukaryota > Metazoa > Chordata > Actinopteri > Scombriformes > Scombridae > Thunnus > Thunnus thynnus. The sequence continues at coordinate 20,105,678 of NC_089517.1, read as the reverse complement.
AATGTGAAAGGTCAGCTTATCTTAATCCTCAAATCTGCAGCATCCAGGCCCGTGGCCCCATTTCATGAAGTTAAAGAAATAATCTTAGAGTCCATTCTGAAGACGGCCCTTATTATCTTCCCCGCAAGGTCCAATCAGAAGATATCATTAGAGTGTACTATGAATGCACTGTAAGGAATGATTATTTCTCTTTTCTAATCGGCCCCAATCATATCATAGAATCAGCTGGACTGTGTGCTCATGGTGAGAAGCTTTATTATGTCCAGTGATTAATCATCAAGCACTGCCTTATCCCTCTCAGACACACAGCACACTGTTAGCCTGGTTCACAGAGCGAAAATGGGAAAACATCACCTTGATCAGCAAGATGCTTTCGTAATTTTTTTTATACTCTTTAGTTCACCCCCACCAATGGCCATGTACAGTAAAATGCATAATCATCTCAAGGATATGGAAACAATACCAGTGATTCACTCGTGTACAGTCTAATCAGTGTTGGATACCTGTAGTTATAAAGTAGAACACCATTTTGTTTTGCTCCATTCATTGTATTTGTGCGCATCTTTAAACATGCCATAGCTTCCTGAATTGGCTTACTCTGGGTTTCTTTGTTTGTTAACTTCTTGATCCGTCTCCATCTGTTTCTGAAATTTGTTAGTAACAATGTGTCCTTAAATTCCAAACAAACTGAGGACAGATTACATGCACGGTTGTGAAGTAGAAGTCACTACCATAGTTTGTTTATTAATACAGGCCAGAAAGGTTATTGTCTTAAGACCAAGTTTGGGAAATTTGTTGTTTAGGAATCCTTTGTTCTCAACTGAAAGTGTGTCAAATGTAGACAGACTGTGAAATATTTATTCCTTGACTGCAGATCATATTAGAGTGTTATTGTTTGTTTCGTTTTGTATTCCACTCCTAATTTGCCAGTGGTACAGTTTCTCGTGAAGTCTAACAAACACACATCAACTTTAACAAAGGTAGACCCCGTCCTGTAGCCTTAATTAGAAGGAAATTGTAAACAGACGCATGCCTTTCTTTTGCGGATTATCCATACTTTATGACTGAATGTTTGAAGTTATGAGGGATTCTGAATCAGCACTGCTCGAGTGGTGCTCTTATAGGACATTGTTGTCTTCAATTATTTTCAGTTATATTCCCGTCTGTAAGAGGCAGGGGATCATTTATTATTTAAAGATGCAATCGTTGCTGTTTATCTGGGATTTTTAAAACCGGGTTATCTTTTCTCATAGTTTTTTTTGATTAAAAGGAACAAAGTGTAATAAAGTGCAGTTTCAAATAGATGCTTGTCTCTCTAGCACGAGAGCTCATCTGCCATTATTGTGATTTAATATGAATGGTGCCAAGCAGCTGCCGAGAGACAAGATCTAACGAGCATCAGGGATGCTTTAGTATGTACATAAAGGGTCTCATACAGACACAAGCTGCTACAGACGCGCACAAATACACATTTAGTTGCAGACAAACAATTACACATATTTTTATCCATATGCTGTAAAGATGGTAGACACAAAGACTCACAACTAATTGTTTCCGCAGCTGGATTAAAGACTTTTCCTTGGAATAACTACTGATAATTTGAACAAATACAGATGAATGCTATCTTATTTTAACTTAATCAGCTTTGGAGCAAGAATCAGAAAACAGTTTTATTTAGTTTACGTGATGAGTTCATACATACTTGTGATTGGGATTTTGTCCATTTCTTTGGAGGGAAGCAAGAACAGACAGATTATCACGCTGCAGACCCACATTCAGTGAAAGTACAGTACTGCAGTTGCTCAATACATCTTTCTATAACATCCTTCACTTCATTACGCAATAATATTGTCATGCACACAACTTCATCCCCCAAGTGCACCCTAAGAATAGAGCCTTTTTCCAGGTTTGAACAGTAGTGTTACATCCAGTCCCGCTACTATATCTCACTGTTCTTACACATATTGTTTTTTTTTAAAACCCCAAAGCCCCAGAACTCTTGTTGTTACCCTCTTATAGTCACTAGTATCCACTCGCCCAACCATCACTCTTGTTACTTCCAATACTTAACTTTACACTGAAGCCTTTACCCCTGAGACCCTAGTGTTGGGAGATTAGTCCGGCCTCAACTGAAGTAGACAAACTGCAATCAATACCTGATATAAGCAGTCCACCAGGGTCAGGCGACCTTGCTGTATGGCACCCACGGCAACTCTAGTAAAGTCCTTATAAATTCTGGGTGACTGACCCCTGACGACCTGGGCAGATAAGGTCAGTCTGGCCAGAGTGACCTAGAGCCAAGAGGCCAGTGTCCAGTCAGTCTGGCTGTCCTATAATGAAGTGGTCAGTATTGCCTTTCTGTCACTCAGCAATTACTGGGAGAGATATGGAGCCATAGATAGGTGCTGAATGCACAAGGAGGCAGTAGCCACAGAATTACATTCACGAGGCAAAGGACCGGTAAAGTGACATGTAAACTACTCTAATATGGACTGGTAATGACTGGGAGCAAGACGGATCGAAAGGAGTCTGACAACTTCAGCAGGACTGCATTACATCTGTGCATGCAGCCACAGGAAACACGACTGCAAAGCTTACGGTTAATACCTGCTCTTAAAAATCTGATGATCTGCTGCCAGAATGATTTAATTATGAACACAACAGCTGTGTTTTTTTCTTTACTGGAAACAACATTCTGTAGCTTAAAATCATTCTTCAGATATCTTCGAAAAGATTCAATCAATGCATTTGCAAATTAATTTACACATACTTAAAAAAAAGCCAGCAAACATCAATCATGACCTAAAAACCTCCTAATGTATAGGAATAATAATAGATAATTGATCTAGAAGGAGCTACTGATAGAATATTTCCCTAATGTATTAATGACACAGGTGCGACTTGCAGACAAAGAAGTGATCAGATTAAAAGATAAACAGACTGACACGCAGGCAGAGGTCATGTTGCCTGCACAAATAGAGGCCTGTGTATGTCACACTGTTTCTCCCATGGCCTGTTGTGCTCCCCGACACAGGTCAGGGGCTAGGAAATCCCCAAAGCCATCCAGCTGCTGCCATCAGAGACTCTCGGCATTCTTCTGTCTGCTAACTATTTAGTTGTCAGTGATTTGGTTAAGTGGAATTGACTTTTATCTGCGGTGTGCTGTGGGGCTGCCACTGGCAATTCAGAATCCCCCTTCCTCAGCTCCTGTCTTAGCCTGGTGTCACATCCAGCACATTGCTATTGGCAGCTGAGCCAGGCCTAATCAATAGCCCAGGTCAGGGATGGCCCGCGGCTCTGCTGTGGGTGGGCTATTGATCCGACACACACACACTCCCACAGGTCGCCCTGACAAACCGGGAAGTCGTGGCCTTGGACAGAGCGAAAGAGAAGAAGAAGTGAGACAACAAATTAACAGCGCTGCTTTGTGTCTACAGTAACTGCTGACGAAACACTGTCATAAAAATAATGAATTTATTGATTAGCAACTAATGTACTGTACACTTTATTTATGATAGCTGAAAAGGATCATTTAAATTGATATTTCAAAAATCATGAGAGTATCACCCAATGCTGTGTAAACATTAAAATCAGATCAGAGAGAAACCTTTCAGATGCAATCCCTTCATAACTATACGACCTCTGCCCCAGCCTGTCTGTCTCTCTTTCTCTTCTCTTTTTACCTATCTTTCTGTCTCTCTCTCTCTGCTGGGTCGATCCTCTATTGTCACTCTTGTAGACCTGTGGCCAATAAGCAAGAGTCTAGTTATTTTTGTTGCAGTTTTAAATGTTGCTCCCTGAGCTCCTTATCAGCACCACAATAAGAACTCTTGGGAACAATTAAGCATGGGCTTTAACTCAAGTCTAACCACAGAGGTAAAAATAATCGCACAATGTTTCCAAATGGAAGTGGCTTCAAAAGAGCTATTCAGTTATCACAAACTGTTTGCCTCTCCCGCCTGTATTCCCTAACTAAATCTCTGTCGCTGTGGAACTATTGGAACATATGACAAGCATATTTACCCAGCTTCACAAACCAGGCCCATGTGGAATTCAAAGTCTTTTTTTTTTTTTTGCATGTTTTTTTTTTTTTTTTTTTTTTCATCGCTGGAATTGACAGTTGAATAAATATATATTGTCTATGAGACTTTGTTGTTGTATACAGGAGATCCTCTGCAGAACAGGCAATTATATATGCTGTTACAGGAATATGTCTTGTTCTGGTTACAGGAAAATTAAGTTTCTCCGGAAATCTTTTTCATTTCTCATTTTAAAAGTCTTCAGTGATATGTGAAGAGAAATTACTCACAGCAGTTCATTTGCTATTAAAGATAATCTTGAAATCATAAGAGGCTGTCCAGCAGTAGTAGGATACAAATAACCATAGATTAATTTTCTTGGTTCTAAAAACAGATGATTAATTTTGCAGTCTTGATGGAAGTCATACTGCTCTGGTTTGCTTCTCCTGAAAGACATTTATTATGTGCTCAGATTTCAGGGATGGGGTACAGAAATTATAGGTTCTGTTACAGGACTGCAATGAAACTGTGCTTTATACTATCATGTTATTCAAATATGCACAAAACGTATTTATGACTCTGTTTTTCTTTCTTTTTTGTCTCTTGTTCCAGGTGATGGTGTCATCCTGATTTGTTCTTCTTGTGACCTGGGAGTCCTTAAATCCCAAACCACATAGCTTTGGAAAATCCTGGAAATACCTGGAATTCTAGGAGTATATCACCAAAACTTCTTAAGGTGCCCAGGCACCGGATCAATAGCTTTACATTATCCTTTATTATTTTTTGTGTATACAAAGAAAGAGACGAAAGTCTGAACGTTAGCAATAGCAGCTGGCCATCCACCATTGCTTCGACGAGCCTGCTGTGACCAAGAGGGCGTGACCTTTCTGCCTGCTGACTTCAAACAGACACTTGAAAAGAAAACGCAGTCAGAGAGGCTTCCGTGTGGTCACAACTCAGACCAAAAACCCCATCAGGTAAGGCTATGAAGTCCCCCTTGCTCCTGCTGTCCAAGCCCTAAGCCCTTTAACTTCCTCTGGGCTTTGAAGCTAACTTGTCCCCAGTCTGTGTCCCCCACACAGTTAGCTTGCCTTCAGAGTTGGTGTAAAGGAAAGGCTGACTGATAAATGCCCTGCTTTCATGCTCTGCTCACCTGTTTGTTCCTCTCGGATTAGAGGCTCTGAATATGTTGACGTTGTTTGGTTGATAGACGCTCACTCTAGTTTCCTCCCTGGCCCCTTTGCAGATTTGGCCAATGACCAGCCACAGTGAGAGGGAATGGGCTAGAAACATGACAGGACTTGGCGTATATGACTAGGTGCATCACACATTATATACAGAAGCATGTGCTCATTACTGTCTGTGTCAAATTGTATGGACATGCAAACACACGCTATACTCGCACATAAACCTGCAGACCAACATATGTTTATGTGCAAAACCTTTTTTTTTCCACATGGATAGGAAATTCATTTTATTTACGGTTTCACACAATGACACGTATACACTCTAATATACGCTTTCTACAGTTATCAGTAATGCTGTCAGTAATGGGATGTGTGAATGTTCCAAGACATGGGTGTTTTTACTTTTCTAAGGGGACTAAAGTAATCTTCTAGCTGATAAAATGTCACCGCTGTTTGTGACTGTGTACAGGTGGGTGTATGTTGTGTTTTGTATCTGTGTACCTGGTGTGTATAAGAATAGATATACTGTATGTGCTTGAATTTTGAAAAAAAAATGCAAAAATTGCACATTTTTGGGCTTCATAGCACATAGTTGTGAAATGACTATTTCCAGAGTGACTTTGAAATTTATTTCACTCAGCTTCACTCTTCGAGTTTTATTAGGGTCTAGTTTCCCAGTTGTTTTGCAAAAGACTGAAAACACATTTTCAGTATGTGATTAAGACCTGATCCCAGGTCCCAGGATTTGAACTATATTAAATTATTCTGCTTGATAAGGAAATCTCTATGATTTTATTTTTTTCTCAGGCAATGACTTGGAATCAAATAGGCCCTGATATAAGAATATAAAGATAAGGTGTTGTTTTTGTGTGGCAAAGCATCTTCCCCCCATCATACAAAAGCTAAAACAGCTAACTTTAGCTCCTCATCTACAGAGAAATGTGTTATTATTTTGCTCTGAAAATAGGCCTAATTAAAATGAAAAAGTGTTTACACAATTAATTGAATATACTGTAATAAAAAATGACAGTGAAAGAGGCAGGACATGCTCAATGAGATGAGTTACTGTATGTCGTTAAGGATCTTAAGAGCTTTTGTTTGAAAAGTTCAAAGTAATTTCACAAAATTTGGGTCATTGAAATTTAGTACCCAGCAGTAAGTCGTTGTTTTGAAAATAAGAATGAAGAAAATGGAGAAAATAAATAAATAAACAGCCTTTTTTTTTTTTTTCTTTCACCAGCATCTTAAAAGATTATTTTTAGTAAAGGGGAAAATAAAACACTTGAAAGCACAAGAAACAATATTTATTGTTGTGGAGCTAATTAAAGACGTGATCTGAAATGTATTTTCTATTAAGTCTCATTTAGGGCCCAAAGGGTCAGCTGCCTCACAATAGGACAACAATAATGCAGCAGGAGTCAGGAGTGGAGAGGGCTCCAGTCTGGGGGAAAGCAGCTCCCCTCCCTGGCCTGTGCGCTGATGGAGCTGCACTCCTTGCCCAGGGCTCCAGGGCTCCGACACTAGACCTTATTTTTCATGTGGGTTGCACACACTGCTCTTCTGCAGTAGGGGTTGCTCCCTTTGTGCCAGCCCTCCCCCTTTTAGAGAAAAAGACATGCATGATTTCATACATGAAAGATATATGTAATTGGACAGCAGGGCCTATGCAATACATTTACAATTCTAAACAGAATACACCCCCCACACACACACACACACACACACACACACAGACACCCCCATACCCCCACACCCTTTTCTTCCCGAGGAAATATATTTGCACATATTCAAAAACATAAGATCAAAAAATAGACAAAACACAGGTTATCATTCTTTTTACATGCTTTATATCTCATGTGAATGTTCAAAGTGCACAAGTGCATGGCTCAGGCAGTTGTGTTGTAGCTTACAGAGAAATACAGTTGATTCTGGTTTGTACTGCGATATATACTTGTAACTGGATGTGTATCGAAACATTCAGAATGGTGAATCTAAAAGCTGTCATCACAAGTAAAGTCTCACACATTTGGAAGTTGGTTGAAAATATCAAGTCCACTTTATTACTCATTTCATCATTTGATAGTTCAGTTTACAATTAAAAGTGTAGTCCTTATCTTTTCTTGTCATGTGCCACCTCAGAGTGTCATGTAAGATGTCATGTTAATTCAATACAGAGAAAAATAGATATGAAATAGTCAAATAACACACATCATAGAGTTAGCTTGCATCTATAAATACAAGATAGAAAATGCAATACATCCACAAAAATACAAACCAAACTCTGTTAGGCTCAAGATTACACACTGTTGACCAACAGATGTACTCAAAGTCTGGATAATGCTGGTTGTATGTTTGACTTACATTCTCCAAATAGAAGAAAAATATGGATTTGGATCACATTTAAATGCAAACATTTCACAGTTGGAAAACTGTGTTTGCTCCTATTCTTTCAGACTGAGAGGTTATTTTTGTAAAACACAATCACAGTGTGCAGAAATCTGTTATGTATTATTGGTTGGACTTTGGGAAGCTTCAATCAATTAGTTACCTGTTACAAAACACTTCCTTTGTCTCAAAGGGTTATTAAAAAGGTTCTGTCCACCGCACCATGACCCTAACATGTTTCGACCATTACTGTATGGCAAAATTCTTTTGCAAAAATAGCAAATTTAGGCATAAGATAATCACAAATTCAATTCTAATTTAAGTTCAAGATGTGCAAGACACCAACTTGATGATTCCATATTAATTTTCAAGCTGTCATGAAGTGAATTAATGTGTGTCTGTGATCCAGTGCCCACATTTTATCCTCTGAGCTATGAAGGAGAATATCACATCACTGTCTGTCATTTGACCACAGGGAGGGTATGACCTTTTAGAATTCAAAGACAATTTTTCATGTTGATATCTTTTTGCCCTCATAAGCAACAAAACAACTTGTTTAACCGGATTAGATTCAGCTGATACACTACAGGGTTGTAGAGATGCAAAACATTACAAATTATTCAGTAACCGCATATCTGACAGAATTAGAAGTGGTGTTACACTCTTCTTAATTTCTTCTAACATGATGTCAGTCACACTTGTGCGAATGCCTGCGTATGTTAACACAGTTAAGAGGGCACACGAACTGTTGCTGCCCTGATTCAGTCTCTATCATACCAAACCTCCTGTGTCTCCTATACTGATTGAACTAAACAAAATGTACAGTATGTGCTTGAAATGGATTAAGGGTCATATCTCTACCACAGGAATGAGGTCAGCTTACTGTTACATACATGCTGAAATTCATAACATAAATGTGTCCTTAGCTGGAAAGCAGGCCATGTGAGCGGGATGTGCGGGTAGCGAGGATACAAGTGTCTCCCCTGTGCCAGACCGACAAGGCCTCTGACTGTCAGCGTGATAGCACTCAAACCAAGTTGAAAACTCATGACACTGGCAGATGATGTGTTTCTGCCACGCACATACATATACATACATAGTAACACAACATAGAGAGCATAGGTAGATGGACTGGCGCAGGGCTCCATGTTTAAGGTCCTAGCCCACCCCTCCTGTAGAGTGTCTGTCATGCAAAAGTAAACACCTTCACTATTAAGTCCCTTAACAAGCTAACACCTAAAAAAAAAAAGGAACAGCCCCACTAATCACATAGTCTTATTGGCTCCAGGAACTCTTAAGGCTGTAAGGGAGGGGTGGTGGGGTGGGGGGGGGGGTCACCTCTGTTGAGGTATTTAGAGCACAGGGGCCAAACCGCTTGATGGACAGGCAGTGCTCCGTGACCCCTACCCTCCCACCCCACCACCCACAGCAAATATGGGTGGGCTCACCTGCCACAGAGGCAAAGTTTAGGAGAGCTGATCGGGGTTAAGCGTCTGTAATTCCGCCTCAGTTGCTTTGACCATCTGATATTACTTCTACACATTACTCCAGGTGTCTCTCGGTCCTGGGGGCTCCCTCACAGCTCTGGAAGGTTTGAGCACACCAGGCTTCAGATGTTTCTGAGATGCTACATAGATGCTGTCTTTACATCAGCGGGTGTTGTAGAGAATTGTGTGATATGACTTGTTAAAGTCCATGCATGTAAAACTCTGCATGATCCCACCCTCTCTGTGTTCACTTTCTCTCACTTGTTTGAATATCAGCCCCCACTGAGCGCATGGTTGTTAGTGTGTGTAGTAACTTTGTCCACCTCACAGTCAGACACTCAGTATGTAAAGAAAAAAAAGCAAATCAGAAGCAGCCATTTTATCCTTTTATTGTCATTATATAGACTCTTCATCATTATTCGTCAATTGGCATCATTGCTGTCTTCGTGTCAACGTCATTGATTTAAATTGTAAAACTCATTATATCTGATTCGTTCTCCAATAATCACCTATTGGGTGTGTAATTAGACGTATTTATAGCCTTTTAAACTTAACAGATACATGCTTACTATTTAAAGCACTGTGCACGAAATGCATACAGCATCTTGATACTTATTTTACATTTTCTGGATGTTGTGTATTTGTTTTTTAATGAAAAATTAGCAGATAAACTTTGAATTATTGCTGTCTTGTTTAACCCAGTCCATATACTGTACTGTATTTACGATGTTGAGGCATCCGAGGCTGTGACGTAAGATTTGGACTTGACCCCTGGCGTTAATCCCGGATCTGTATTTGCCTTCTGTGTCGCTTCCACCTGTCATCTTTCATCTCGTCGTGTTGTTTGGGGGCTCGTCTTGACATCGAGGAAAATTACTCACTGTAAGTTTGTTATATTTAAGTGCAAACGCAGCGAGCTCACAAGTGGCATTTTTAATAGGTTTGGCATTATCCTCCGTTCCGTTTGGGTCGGTTTACCACCAGCTAGTGTTGCTTTTGCCTGGAGTGGTCATATGGCTCTGATTTGGGATCCCTCTGTTTCAGTGAGCCTCTCCAAAGCGCGTAAAACCCCACGAGTCCCGCCTGTCTCTCAACGAGAGTCTGTGACAGCAGCTTTCAGGATTTCTCCATTATTTACTATACATCCCCGACCTTGATGTATGCCTGGCCTCATGGTGCTTATTTCTTTCTTTACAAATTGTTCTTCAGTTCAGGTTGTATTTTACTTGGGATATTTAGTACACAATTTGGCGTGAAACACATAATTCTAACATTGTGGACAAATTCCAGACTAACACGTGTAAACCATGTTTTTAATTTGCCATAATTTATTTGGGAGTGTTCACATGCATTTGATTACAAAGTCTTTTTTTTTTTTTTTAACAATTCGTGAACTTGGGATTTTTTTTTATCTGGGTGCATGATATTGAGATCTGATGGCAGGCAAAATGTTAAGGCATCTTCTTTGAAACATACAAATAGAAACAGAAAAAAAAATACAAATACAAAATCCAGAGTTTTAAATGGATTGCACAGCTAATCATAATATCCATCACTAGTTTGAATTCAACTGCTAGGAAATGATTTTCTTCTAAAAATGTACTCTGATCTTGAAGAAGTGGTGAGGTGTGATGAGGCTGGACGGAGGCTTGGCAGGCTCACACAGTTTTGTGTGTGTGTGTGTGTTTTTTTTGTTGTTTTTTTTTTATTATTGGTTTGAGGGAGATATTTCTATTTCTGCACTTCTTTGGTATCAATAACAGTAATAACAATAAGATAAAATTAATATATCTAAAAAAATATATTTATTAAAATATGATGCGACACAGTGACCCCCATCTCCCCCCCTCACACACGCACACACACATAAACACACATAAACCATCCCACATGCACACAGACACCCAGAGGAAGGGGGGGGGGGGGGGGGGGGGGAGACAGAGAAAGAGAGGTACAGAAAGAGGGAGATTCACGCTCGTTGATTTTTTTGGAACCTGTACGTGTGTGTGTGTGTGTGTGTGTGTGTGTGTGCGTGTGTGCGTGCGTGCGTGCGTGCGTGCGTGCGTGTGTTCTTTTATTCGATTTAACCGCAGTGATTCCGATAAAATAATCTGCACAATCAAGTAAAGTCAGTAAAACACTGGACATTTTTGGATGTTTCACGACATTTTAATTTCAAATATTGACAGACTTCAGATTTGGATGGATTATGTGTTAACACGACTATTTTTCTAAAATCCAAACGTCCAAACTGTTTTTTGAATAATGCATAGGGTCATTAATAAGGTAATACTGGCAGGACGAGTAAATGTATGAGAGAGAGGAATTGATATGCCTTCTTGTTTCTCATGTAAATGAGGCAGACTGACCAGACGGTCGCTCGTCATTTATTCTATTTCAAACTCTAAAATCACAACACCAGCAGCAGAAAACAGGTCCTGTTTGTTTTTTTTTTTTTTTTTCAACTCAAGCTGTACACAGGAATATACTATCAGCTATGTTGCTGGCTGCAACATTAACAAACATAGAATAATTTCTCTTTTCCGTTAGAAATATTTCAATCGTGAGATTCAGTGTCAAAGGGTGTAAAAATAAACATGCAGATAATACATCGAAGTTTGTCCAGAAGGAATTTAATATTCATTTTTTATTTCAATATATTTACTTGGCTCACCAAACAAAAATACCCGTCAAAACTGAATAAAAACAGATTGTCTATAAACAGGCAATCATAGAATCAAGCAAACAGAAAATCAATAGGCAAATTATATTTCAATGATAAAACACACACAACTTCTGGGACAAAAATAAAAAATAATAATAATGAAAAAAAACTTCAATACACATATGTTGAACACAACAACATGTTTAAAATATGTGAAATAAAATATCCACCAATATGAATAGTACAGCACTTCTGCAGAATTTCTACATGTATGCATCTTCTAACAGTTAAAAAGTGTTTTAATAAATGTTCTGCCACAACACATGCTTACACAAGACTACATAGAAACCAGCAGCAATCACAGTTACAAACGTTTTAGTTTACATGAGGCTCCCCTAAAAATTCACCACACTGAGTTTTATTCCCTTCAAGAACATTCCCTGTGTGCCAAACATGACACAAGAATAAAAAAAAGGGAAAATCCGAGGCCACATGTGGATGCAATATTGGAATATTTGCCAACACTGCTTTGGAAAACAAAGTCGACGTAAAATATAGAAATAGAAGTAAAGGTTTGTATGGAGATGTGTATTCTGTCCATCTGGGATACAGGTTATGCTTAAAGCATGACGGTGAAAAATCATCAGAGTTTAAGTGTAAAAAAAAAAATGCAGCATCTACATTTACAAATTATCACGACCCTGAAAAGTTCATTTTTTAAATACATGTACGATTTCTTTAGCAAAATATTGTTTTTCCTGAATATGGATTTGTATATAAGCTGTGCTGATTACTGCAGGATGATCCGCTAATTAGGCCAAGTTGATGTGTGATCTTTGTTGGGCTTTTGTGCTCCTTGTCTCACTCCTCAACCGTCAAGCGGCTACTGATGAAGTGTGGCCGTTTCGGACAGTGGATGCACTGTCAATGGCAACTGTTGTGGTGAAATGTTTGTTTGTGATTTCTGCTCAGATATAAGGTAGTCTACATCCTTACATCTCTCCTGAACACGCGTAACTTGGGCATGTTGATTTACATAATTTACACGCTGGCCAGTCTAATAGCCTATGTAATGAATACAAGGCAAAGGTGCGCTTTTGCAAAGGCCAGCTGGTCCGCAGGCGCTTGGCTCCTGTAAAAGAGTTGATGCGCTGCTTGATCCCTGTGGTCAGGCTGAACATAAGAGGGCGCTCCCATTGCACCTGGCTGCGCTGCCCTATCCACCCTAGACACATGGAGAGCCGGACACCAGTCCCTCATGTGCAATGATGTAGTGGTAAACAGCATAACCTAGACTGTATCATTTAGCCGAGGATCATCAAAAGACAAAGAACGACCAATATGAAAAAAAGTATAAAAATATATACATTTGTTTAAAAATAATTAAGCTTTTTTTCCCTACCAGTTAAAGCTTTATAAAAATTACAGTGATACTGCTATGTTTTTAATTAAAGTCATGTGAAAAAAGTTTTTTTTAATGTAGATAATCTCTTTTTCATAAACAAAAAATAGGCTGCGATGAATTCAGAAAGGTTTGTCCTCCATATTAAATATGGAATACTTATCAGCCAGCTGCGGTCACTGAGTGGAGAATCCAACCTACAGGCGCTGGATGTCGCATGTATCTGTCAAAGTGTGTTTTCTTTAACCTCATCACTAAAATAACATACAAATTTAAATCTTATTTTAATAACCAGTCCAACGTGTTTGTTTTGTGTTCCATCTTGAGCTTCCAGTCCACCCACAAAAGGTTTTTATTTAAAAATATTTTGATATCATAATCTTATTCTGACTGTTTCCTGGAGAATGTCTGATGCCCTTTTCATCTCTGTTTACCATAGCCTGAACATATGACTGACACCCTCCTTGTTAATATTGCAGCCTATGAGCATCTTCAATCCCCAAATCCTTCGGAATATAATGGTCGTTATCTCTTTATAAAGTTATATGACTTTTCTCGATAGCAGCTTTTATCTTTAAATACTTTCACCCCTGCTCATTTCCTCTGTTTCCCTTTGTGCTTTGTCTGGGATTGTGCGTGCACGCGCGTTCACACGTGCACACACGCTGCCGTGCGCGCGCTCACACACACACACACACACACACACACACACACACACACACACACACACACACACACACACACACACACTAGCTGATTCCCAAATAAAATAAAATATAGTTAAATTACCAACGTTAAAATAAAAATTCTCTCAAAGTTGTCAAGTGGTGCATGTTGGTGAGCGAAATCCCCATCACAGAGCAGCGGTTCAAGCACGTTTGAAACGATTATGGTGCTTTGCCCTCTATCTGAATCACTGTTTTGTTCCTTGCAGTTCTGGTGATGGTCAAGCGCTTTCATGTGCCCCACATCTACGGAGCATTTTGCATTTTAAGCTACTCTGCCTTTCTTTGTCATATCCACGGGCTGTCATAGCCACAGGTTGTGTTGAATTTGCAATGCCACTCATCGATGTATGCCTATTGAGGCTGGCACGTGGACAGTTATCCTTCCCACAGAGAGGCGCAATTGAATGCTGGTAACACAAAAGCTTCAGACCCTGTCAGTTCCCCCTTTTTTTCCCTTTTCAGAGATGCATAGGCCCTAAAAGCATCAAGGGCTCCGTCTGGCTGGTCTTCTTTTGATTTAGCCTACACACTATACTCAATATGGTCACTGATGGAGTAATGTCAATCAAGGCCTTTGCATAAATTTGTAAACTGAAGTTTGCATTGTTAGGCTTTAGGCGACTGACTGGCTCAAAGCTGCCTCCTACAAGCCTCAAATTACACCAGACTCTTTTATTATCTCGTAGCCCCCTTTAACTCCTCTCGCACGCTATTTTCAACCTATTCATTTTTACAATCTCTTCTTCCCGAGAGAGCAGACACGTCGCAAATCCTCGAGATTCCTGCAGCCTGCCTCTCACACTGCAAAAATGTGAACTGTTCGACGGGGCGATGCAGTTTTCTTGTTGTTTTTTTTTTCTGAGAGAGGCATGCTACACAGCAGATGCTACATTGCTTAAAAACAGGTATCAGTGCCTGCCTCGGCTTGTGGATGGCAAGTGCGGAGGAAATGCCGTGTAACAGCACACCATATATTTTAGCAGCAGAGGGAGAGAGGGAGAGATGGAGAGGGAGTGTTTGGTCTTGGCCATATAGGCTACATTATAAGAAGTTTGATTTTCATAGGCTTCTTCTAAAGGGGATATGTGCTATTGGATCTGTAAAAACGTCGCGTCCCATGGGGGTTTTCATATTCTTTCTAACATTAAGTCACAGGCCTTTGCAAAAATATAAAATATAGCCTGTATATTTCATCAGGCATCATCACCACTGCAACATCACGAAAGGCTGCTTTACATGTATCTTAGAAAATAAAAAAAACAGCCATCAGATGTATCTGTGCTCTCCATTTCCATCAAACACACGACTGAAAAAATAAATATCTCAGGCCGTTTTATGAACCCAGTTATTGCTTATGTCTTACACATGCTTGTATAATTGCTGCTGTGACTTCTATAGCATGTTTGGACAATGTTTGGATTTGAGTATATGTGCCATTTAACTATTAACTCTGTATCGGAATTCACTATATAGGCGCTGACGATCAAATCCGTATTATTTCAATAAACACAGCACGTTATGTGATCAGTGGAAGCTGCTACTTGTATTCACTGGACCAGGACTCTATATGGAGCTGTTTGCACAGAAAGTGTGCATACTGAGAGTGAGGGATTGTCCATTTCCTCAGAGAATCAACAATAAAATTATCATAACAAAGAGCACTGAGAGACTCGAAGGTTGATTTTTGCAATACAGTCCTTTCATACCGAGGACATGGGAGGACATCAGTTACAGAGGCAAATGGCTTTACGGAAAGATTATTAGGAAAAACAAACGAGAGAACCTCAGCAAATCTATGTTAGTATTGATCATACGGCCATTTAAAAAATCCTAATCACGAAACATATCAAAATGAAATGAGACACTGACCATAATATCATACTATAGCAAATTTAATGGCTACAGGCCGGAGCTGCAGCAAACACCTTGATGCAACTATGTCACCTTGTCACACATATATAGTGTTATTATTATTTAAGAGAACCTGCACGTATTGACAACATGTTCCCAGCAGTTTCGCAATAGATGTCACGATAACCTGTTTCCCCATCATCCCTGTGTGTCACAGCTGCACTTACAAGTCTTTCACTGCTGTGCTGTGTAAGGAGTATAAACCGAGGCCATTTATATTCTTTAAACATACGCGACACGTATTGTAGAATTAAAATAAATCGTCACGTCCATATAGATAGAAAGGGGCTTCAACAAGTATTTATATAAAAAAAAAAATGAAATTTTTTTTTAAAAAAAGAGCTGAACTTGCTTTGCACACTGTACCAATACACAGCAGCTCTCAGGAGTTTCCCAATTTCTCTGGAAAATATTTAAAGCTTTGTGCTATGAATGCCATCAAATAACTGAAATAAATAGTTTCTTTTATATTACAATAGCGTTATACAGTAGCCTGTTATCCTGATTTGGAAGTTGAGCTGATAATTTCACATATTTTGAGTAAGTGTAAATACGACTCGTCTCACATCCTCTCCGTCACACTTTAATCTGTACTATATTTTTTGCAAAGATCTCACTTTTTTGATTTAGTCACGAGTCTTCATTTTATTGTTTTTATTGAAATGGATCCACGTTTACTCACTAATAAGTGTGTAAAGGAACACATATTGCTTTAAGTTTTATTAAAGTGGACTTAAGTCTTCTCTTATCATCAAGCCTGTGTCGTTAAAATATTATTTTTATACCATCTTAATATAAAAATGCAATGGGAATCCCCTAAATGCTGAGTACAGGCTGAAGCACGTAAAGTACAGAAAAGTTCAAAATTTGAGGCTACGCAACAGGATTTGATATCAACTTATAACTCTGAGCAAGTGATATTTCTCTTAATGCTTAGAATATATATTTATCAATTCAAATACATTGTTTGCTGTGATAATATCCAGATCTCACTGTATCCACGATAAACTCTGCTCATTGCAGATTACAATACTTGTGGTAGCTTCTATGTGACTGTTACAGTACAGTTTTACATACATGTAGAAATCGCGTTTTGCGTGCTTCAATTATTTGGCAAATGTTTGTTTTAGTTGTTTACAAACATGACAGTTGTTTCTATAATTATAAATAGAATATGCAGAAGAATTGCACGTTTCCATTTTCGCCACTACAGCCGCCGACACTCAGTTATGTATTTCAATAAGTTGTTCAAACTACCAGAAAAAACACAGCCCTGTGTGTGCAGCCGTGGCACGACTGAAAATGACAGACTCAAGTTGAAAGACACAGAATAAAATAAAGCATGACCGTTTATGGATTTTCAGTGGCCAAAGTATGCGCACATCTTTCATTCAAAAACGCAAAAAACTGGGACAAAAACGTTTGAAAAAGTGGAAGAAAAAAAAAAAGAGCGGAGCAAAAGCTGTGCCTGTGGCGTCGGGCTTTGCCTGCTGCGGCTGCATGCTCCAGTATTAACTTTCACTGTCTTCCGTCTAATCAAACTCTTACTTTCCGCTGTTCTTAATTCCATATTTTCAATTCCTGATCATTACTTTCCTCTTTTTCTACTTGTATCTATCTATCCATCCCTCCCTCCCTCCTCTCCCTCCCTCTCTCCCTCCCTCTCTCTCCCGAGCTCTCTCCTTTGCTGAATCTTATTGATCCAGAAGGCGGCTAATTAGCCCTTCCCTTCGTGCCTGTGTAATGAAGCACATGCGCACTGAATTAATCACAGCCATTTTTTGCAGGAAACTAATTAGCAGGAATAAAGATCCAAAGAGTTTTTTCTTTTCAATCATCAGATCTCACTTTCACCTCTTCCTCGCTCCCTCTAACACAAGACTCATCGCCTGCTTTGCATCCAAATTATTTTTATATTGCCTTTAACAACTAATAGTACCTACTTCGTTTTTTACACTCCGCAACAACAATGATCTTTCTTTTGCCACCCTAAGCGCAAACTGACCAAAAGGGGACTGCCTTGATGGGATCTTTAGCTAAATCATCTCAATACTGGATTAAAAAGCGAGGATCACAAAGCGGCAGCGAGAAATTGTAAGTTTCAACTTTGCGTTTGTCTCTTTTCCTCTCTGTTTCCACGATCCTATTCTTTTCGCTTGTAGACCTATCTGAATCTCTTTTTCATATCTGTTCGTAGTTTTACGTGTAGCGGAGCTGGCTATTCTCATATTCTGAGAAAAGACTGGCGATCACAAGTTCATTTCATGCAAGTAGTTTGGTTTATTCTCGATTTTATTCGTATCGTTACCTGTGTTTACATCAGCGTTCGTCCTCTCCTCTTCATGAATGGAAGATAAGAAATGGGCAAGACAGCGATCCTCTTCCAAGCAGTTGACCGTTGAAAAACACGGTTTTAAAACAATTGTGTGCATTTCGGTGGAATCGGGGAAGGGTATGGGGGGCTTATGGGTGTCGAGAAACGTGTTTTGAGGCACAGATGCAGTAAGAAAGGGGGCTGTGTTGAGCAGACGAAGGGCAGCGGCAGCTCCACATGAGCGCAGCCCAGAAAAGGAGCTCCAAGTCCAGCCTGTGGGTCCGTGTGAGCGTCCGGCGAAAGGGGACATCTCTCGCTTTTCTAATTTTGACAGATTTGACACTTGCCACATCCAGGGGTTTTCAGCACCGTCGTATGCTTATAAAATCCTCTTCTGTATAAACGCATTTTTTTTTTTGTTCTTCTCCGACAACGTCTCTGAAAATGTGCAATCCCTCCGCCCTGTCTTAGTTCCTCTAGCTACACTTTTCCTCTTTACCCCACTTTGTCCATCTTTTCTTTTTTATTTTTTCACGGCTGTTTGCCTCTTTGAAGCGTTGTTTTTAAGTCGATTCTCGCTCATTCCCTGACGAAGTCACATGCAAATCGATCGACGTGTGTGTGTGTGTGTGTGTGTGTGTGTGTTTATGTGTGTGTGTGTGTGCGTGCGTGTACTAGGGGTTTGTGTTTGCGAGCGTCTGTGTGTGTGTGTGTGTGTCTGTTATGTGAATGTGGTGTGTTCAGAAAAACGGAGCCCCGGGTCTCCTTCATGACAAGAGCGGATCAGCAGGACCGCGGACAGCCTAGTCTGAGCTGCGTTTCAGAGAACAGACATGTGGTTCAGGGAAGACATAGGCAGGCTGGATCTGCTGCCTCCAACTACTTGGCTACCGTATCTGACTTTCAAGGGAACATTTTTTTTTTCCCCGAGAAATGCTGACCGGAATGAAAACAAAACATTGCCCTATTAGGCTGACCTTAAGCAGACATAATCGTTCTAAAGTTATTGCTGGAAACTTTAAGTATGGTCCAAGCTAAACCTATAGGTCACTGCATGCATTTAGTTGCCGCTTAGCCGGTTAACATTTGCAGGATTTTTTGAAAAGTTAAACTACACATCATATCTTTCACATAGCCAAAATAGAATAGTCTGTACTCTCAGAGGAAAACACAAACCAGCCTATCTAAGCTCTGAATGGGCCTTTTCAACAACATAAACAAACAAAAAAAAATATAGCTGTAGTTTATTATTGCCTGTAACTACATTGTTGCCGATAGGCTGTCGCCGAAAATAGATCTGATCGGAGGAAAATTAAAGAAAACGGAAATGCAGTTGTTATCTTGACGTTAAGGTGCTATAGTAAGCCGAATATCTCCATAAATATGACCAAAAATAGTGACTACTTTTCGGACGGGATGGAGCTATATGTAGTCATAAAAAGCTGCGAGAATTATAAGTCAATCATGGATATTTTTCGCGACATAGAAACGGGAAAGAACGAGGAAAAAAGGAGGTTTTGCGAGCGAGCAGAAGCAGGGATATGTGTACCGTTTGGGGAAACAGAAAGGGGGGTGAGAGGCTGTGTGTGTGTGTGTGTGTGTGTGTGTGTGTGTGTGTGTGTGTGTGTGTGTGTGTGTATGTATGTGGGTGGGTGGGGGTGTGTGTGTGTGTGGGGTGGGGGGGTAGGTCAGACAGCAAGAAACATGGGGAACAGGGGTCATGGAGTGAGTGCAGAGATAAAAAAAGAAAGAGAGGAAACCCCCTCGCAAACAGCCTATAGGGATGATGGGGAGAGAGTGTGTCTCGCTGGGAGAAAAGGGTGATGGTAGTTGTTGGTGTGTTTTGGGAGCCACACAAAAGCACTTGTGGTTGTCAGCATCTGCAGGATTAAGACTTTGGCTGTAGTTTAGGATGGGAGAAACAAAAATAGACTAGTAAAAGGTTTAGTAAAATTAAATGTTAAGGCAAAGAGAAAAAAAAAGGGGGGTGGGGGGGGCTGTTGCTGAGGGTAGGGGTGCTGAGGGGGTTGGGTGGAAGGGTCAGATAGCCATGGGCCATAGAGGAGGAATCAGGGGAAGAGGTCAGATAAACAGATCCCTACCTTTCAGACCGAAGAGGAGCAGACGGAAACAGATTAGCAGCGTAGGGGGAAAAAAGGGAAACTGGTATTCACACTGATTATTTCTAATCAGTGATCATATTCATATTCACTTAATTCCTCTTTTTTTTGCACTGCTACATAGTTCTTTACTTCAGTGATTTTGCTTTGTGCATGTAACAGTATTTTTTGGTGTGTTTAGAGACTCAAAGGTGGTTATAGTCTATAAGCACAGGTAGACTGTTGTGCCAAAACTCGAGTGATCTCCCTTCCTCCACTGTCAGACAGTAACACTCCTCTCCTCTTCCTCCTCCTCCTCCTCCTCCTCCTCCCTCTCTCCGTCTTCTGTTACAAAACAAAGACAGCAGAAATGTTTACTGTCATCTCACCTGTCTGATTTTCCTGTCTTGTCTCATTGTCATATTTCTGCTTAATTACAACAGCTCCTGGCAAAAGTATAGGAATGTCATTGGCTTTATTTCTGTGTGTTCTATTTCAAATATGTGTTTGTCTGACGTTGTGTTTGGTGCAGCTAACTATAGTATCTCATGCTCATCCCTGGCTGTGTGATGCTGGAAGTATTCCGTCCATGAGATTGTGAGCTGTTAGTGTCAGCATGAGTGATCATTTTACCACAAACAGTGTTTTTAAAAAAAAATTTAAAAAAATTGAATTTTCATTTTTAACTCATTAGTTGTGCTCAGAGTTATTTATTTCTGAAGTGTTAATATATGTTTACTAAGGCTAGATTTTCATTTATTAGGTTATGTGTATTTTTTTCCTAAATACATTTTCACATTTTTATGAATAAAAACATTATTTACCAAAACCTTGTAAAATAGTATAGATATTTTGTCCAGAGTACATTATTAATACACTCAACTGTTTATTCTAATTAATTTAATTACAATTTGAAAATTGAAATTGGTTAATAGATCTTTGTGATCAGATAACTGTTTTAAAGCATTACATATATGATTCTAAAAAAATCTAGACTAAATTGTAAACATGTTATTTTAATGTGTTAGACATAACCTAACAAAATTCTTTCTCTGCACAGATAAAAATTATTTTAAGAAATGCAGATTTGTTTGTTTGTGACAGTAATGCTATAGATGCACAGCCTGTGCTTTTACTGAATAAACATATCTCTAGTTATGATTAAAGTAAATGCATATGGAAGAACTGCTGTCTGTGTGCTGTTGCTGTTGTGATCATTATTCATAAGATAAAGAGACAATTTGGTATTGTAATGCTGGGATGTGATGGCAGTTTTCTTCAGTTGTCTCTGAACCTGTACAACAACAAAACAGTCGTCCACCTCCTTTTTGCTCATGGTGCTCCTCTATAACCATATTTGATGACAGGTGTATTTAGAGTATTCTGCTGTCATTTGACTTTATTAACGGGAAGAGCACGTCCAGTTGGGGGAAATTAGATGAAGGGAGTAGCAGTCGTCATAGATAGGCTTGTTTCATGGTTTGGGGGGTAACGCAGAGAAAGCGGAGTAAGCGCCTCTGGCTGTCATAACCCCTTCTCTTCCTCTCACTGTGCCTCTCCCTCTCTCCCTCCTTCTCTCTCTTGATCTCATTCTTTATGTGTCTCCACATATCTCCCTTTTTAACTCCCACCTTTCCGTTCTCGGGCACTGGCACCGTGGGGGAGCTCGCTGCCATGTCCTCGGTCAGAGAGAGCCCTCTTTGGGTGAACAGTAGGCTAAGGCCATACGTGGGAGATTCAACACACTTTAGGTTGACGTGCCAAAAGAAGTGTATGCATAAAAAACATAAAAATCCACTTATTTATATTATCATAAGCTAAATATACAATGATTTTGTGTCTATTGTGAGTGAAAATGTTTAAAGGTTATTAAAATTATTATTATTATTTTAATCATTATTATTATCAGTATTTTGTATTAGCATTTTAATAAATGGTCACAAACCAAATTTAATTAATTCCTTTGTAGCGTCGCTCCATGAGAGGCAAAGCATTATTAATATGAATAGATCTACCTTTGTGTGGATGCGTCTTCACTGAAATCAGAGGCGAATGTGAAGTGTCTGTCTCCGCATTATCTGTATGGACATGTGTATATGAGGGCAGTCGACACAGATGATGGTTTTCAATCTGATGTGTGGTTTTGAATATGCAAGGTCGTGCAGCAAAGACCAGTTCTTCCAGTTGTCCTGCAGTTGAGGCCAGTGTACGTGTCATGCTATCATAAAGGAGCAGGCAGGGGGCGGGATCTCGGCTCAGTACAGGGGTGAGCGAGAAAGTGGGAAGGCAGAGTGGAAGAGATGACTGTCATGCTCAGGTGTGTGTGTGTATGTGTGTGTGTGTGTGTGTGTGTGTGTATTTGTGTGCATGCTTGCAGTGTGCATAGATGCTGTATCTGATCCTTAATCCCTGCAGCCCTCAGTGTCCAAAAGTGCCTCTTTACCCACTGAAAGCACCCCTTTTCTCTAAAATTCCCCTCCCTGTCTTCTTTGCAGCTTTTCTTCTTCTTCTTCAATGTCATCCTTTTATCTTTTGAAGAGAAGTTGGCGGGGATTTTTGTGGTTTGCTCTTTCACAATATGTTATCGTGTTATCAATCTTGGTTAAATCATTGTGGTAGACTAGATTTATGAGTGAAAAGATGAGCATGTGTCTCTGTATGAGTGAACAACCGCATTCAGATTTGTGTGTATACTGGCATTATGAAAAATCTTTCTTTTGAATGTGCCACGTTGAGGCCTTGTTGTAATACACGTTTGTTTTTTTTTGTCATTATTTTTTATTAATTTTGAACTGTTTTCAAAATCCTAAGCCGGTGTTCATATTCAGACAAATCATAGCAGACTTACAGTATGTTGTGTACACACGACATTGGTCAGATTATCATCATTGTCACACTGATAACAGCAACTTGGGGACAAGGGGGGAAAAAATCATTTTCCATTCGGTCATATGTGTAAAAGTATAGGTTGTATTTTGACTTTTCTCTCCTTCATTGATGGAAATTCACAAGCTGTCATAGAATAGAGCACAATAATATGTGATACAAATTTAAACACATTTGTTTTCCATTTCTAACAATACATTTATGCTGTTGTTGTCATGGATGAGGGTTTATAATGTGTGTGTGGAGATCTGCGTCCTTGACTAGAATCTCAGTACTGTTTCTGTAATAAATGTACAGTATCAGTTTTGTAGCAAGCAAGGTTGTTTGTTAGATTGCAGTGTTGTAACAGTGATAAAGATTGTTGTATTTCTGGGTTGCTGTATTGACTTTGAGTGGAAGATCTGTGTGATGCATGCCTGTCCAGGACTGGCAGCATCGTAAAAGCGTAGTGTGTGTGTGTGTGTGTGTATGTGTGTGTGTGTAGCATAACGGTTACGACTGGCTGTGTATATATCCTATTTGGGGCAGCAGCAGCTAGCTCTAGTGTTCAGAGATGGGAGGAACAACGGTTTCACGTCTGTATAGGCGACAAATGCTTATACGCAGGCGAGGCAGGGATGACAGTGACCACTCCAAGGGCTGCAAAATTGAACTGAGCTGCACCCCAGCTTCCCATAAGCCCACCCCTCTCTTGGACCCTGGAGGCCAGCATTCCACCCTCCGCGCTGGCGCTTATCATCACAAAGGACAGAATGCATAAAACATGGAGGACGCTTAGACAGAGGCGGCCCAGGTCGCCTTTCTCTCCCCACACTGAGCCCTTGAACAATACATGGGCCCCTCTGGCCTGTGACTCTGACGACACACACGCCGTCTTTTTATCCTCCCCTATTTCTTTGTCATCCTCTTCCTCTTCCTCTATGTTACTGTGCTCTGTGGAGTGATAACTGCCCTTGCATTGTTTATCTGTGTCTGTGAAATCTGCATTGTGTAACTGAAATGTAAGTGTGTGTGTGTGGGGTGTGTGGGTGTGAAAGAGAGAGATAGACAGTGTGTGTGAGTGAATGACAGATTTAAAATATTGACAGTGCATCAGCTACATAGCTCCTACCTCAATATTCTATATTATCTATTGTTGTACATATTTTCTGACATAAAATATAATATAACTCAAATTAAAAAAAACATTGTTTTACTCACCAATTGATGCAAAGGTTAAATGTAAACCATTTAAATAATTTTATACATATGGAGAAATTCAAATTTTTATAAAACAAATTATGTTTAAATGCAGCCAGGTGATCTGTGATTCAGCCTATTAACATGTCATTTTTCCATGTCACTAATTTACAGCTAGGTCACCCGATGATGCAACATCCCGACTTGTATTAGAACCAAATGCAGCGTGTATTCATATAAACAAGCTATCAGCTTCTCAGTTTTTCTGTCGGTCAGTAGGCTGGGGCTGGTTTGAAAGGCCAAATAAAGAGCTATGTGAAAGTGATATGAACATTACAGTCTTTTCTCCATGCCAGTCATTCTCCTCTACTACTACCAAAACATGCATAGTATTAACAATTAGATAGATAGATAGTATTTTTGGTGCTTATCACATCTGAGTATAAATTGCATTTGCATCAAAACATAACAGGATAACATTTCTCGGGTTGTATATTTTTTAAATGCATGTTTTCAAATATGATGATTTTCTCATTCTGTTTTATTATCTTGGTTAAATCTCAGTTTTGGTTTTAGATTTTAATTTCCTTGCTCTGTGTGCACTGCATCCACTCCACTCTCACCCACTCCACTCTCATGACTGTGACAAACAGTAGTTTATCTGTGGCTGAGAAGGTTTTAGTCTGTGTCTGTCTATACATGCGTCTGATAGCTGGGCTGTAGGAATGTACTACTAGGATGTGCTGGACCCCAGCAGGTCTATGGCACTTCCTCTCTGTGTACCTCACAGCTTATCCTCCTCAGGATTATAGAGAGAAGAAAAGAAAAGAACGATTGCAGGAGCACCCTTTCACTCTCACACCCTCTTCCTCATTTTTGCAATTCACACACACACACAAAATCTCAACAAAAAGTGTAATTCACTTGCAAATGTGTAGTAGCCTGTCCATGTTCCCAGTGGAGGAGAGAGAGAGAGAGAGAGAGAGGGAAGGAGAGGGAGGGGCAGAGATGGAAAGACATAGAGAGCAGGCGGCAGTGTATTTCAGTGTGAGACAGGGCTGAGATGAAGCTACCGATTGCTTCTTCCCGGTCAGGAAAAGCAGCCGACTCCATCTGCCCATTGATAGATTTGCGTGGGATTTGTGTGCACATATTGTTTTTACTGCATAAGTAACTAAATGTGTGTGTGCTTGAGCTGTAGTCATACAGTAGGTATATAAGTTGCGACTCACTATTTGTTATTTCCCTTGCTTCTCCTAAGGTGGCCTGGTGTTGTTCTCTCAGTGCCCCAGGCGACTGATCTGCCAGTAGTGAAGGGGTTAAGAAGCAGGGATAGCCCTCTTTTGTCTCTGCGGCCCTCTTTGCCATTGTTGTGGTGGAATTGAGCTCGGTGCACCTCACTTGACCACAGCAAAGCAATAAAATGGCCTCTAAGTGCTGTAGCCTCCGTAGTCCTCTGATGTCAGCTCTCTTCCAGCTTCCGCCGCTATAATTCCCTTTTTTCTACTAACACATGGATATGTATCTATATATGCACACCATCACCATACTGCACCTAGATATTTTCTTACAGCATCTTTTTTTTTAACTTCTGTGAGATTAAGCCCACATGTCTTTTTTTTTTCTCTTTTTTGTCAAGTTCATGCAAATTACATACTAAACTTCTGAAGAATATATTAGTATGTTTTGATTTATGTTCGTGCTTTATACAAGCGCTAAATACAAATGATCAGATTGCATGATAATATGAATATATACAGTGAAGGACCTATTAGCACTTTCTCAGTTACATCTCACACTGCAGAGGTGCTAACAGTTCTCATAAAGCCCACTCAAAGATGCACACGTACAATGTTTTTAATTATCTTTTATAAAAGTTTTAAAATATTTATCAGAGCTTTACATTCAGCAGTTTTTTTGTGTGTGTGTGTGAGCCTGCCTCTGTGTATGCCAGTAAATACCACAGCCGACCTGACCGCCACCGCCACCTGATAGTCCTTACTAAATCAAACAAAGTAGTCCCGCTGTTATAGCTCCTGAATGAATGATACCGCAATTCTGTAGCTATGCACTGTTATATTATTTTACTGTTGTTTTCAGCTATATTAGCAGCAATAATGACACAAATACTGTGCATAATAATTTTGTTTTTCAGTTTGGGAATGTATTATTATAATACATAGTGTTGGTGGTATTGTGTTTGATTGCAGAGATGATTGTTTATAGCAGAGTCCCACCTTTGCAGACATTGTAATTAAAAAGAAGATATACTGCATGTGCGTCTGTCGCCATCCCATCTCATCTCATCTCGTCAAATAAGCATCTAGCTGTTGCAGCGAGCATGTCAGTGGATTTATGAAAGATTTCTGATTGGCTGAATTATAATTGGCACTGTCTCGTGTGTAAACCATTTATGCCAGGTGTCATACAGACCGCATTAAATGTTACACCAAACTGCAATTAAAGCAACATTTCCTCAAAGCCACCATGTTACACCTCTACATTTTTCTGAAGGGTGTCTCTGTCTTTTTGTGTGCTTTTTGCCTCACCCTTCTCCTCTCCTCCTCCCGAAACACGTGTGGTTTCCTCTCTGGGTCTCACTGTGCCTAAAACAAATGCTCTTTCTCATTTTCCCTGTGTTAAATGAACAAACATAAGGACCTCAGTGCCTCATAATAAATTGATTAGAGAGAAGACTCCCACACAGCAACACCGAAAACTAGAGATGTACAGTGTGTGTGTCTGTGTGTGTTTAGCCTGGGGAGGAGGAGATATGTTCTCTCTGTCTCCCTAACACACATACACCAACACAGCAGCTAAAAATGTATATTTATCCAGTTTAATAGCAGTTCTTGTCTGCTGGTCGTCATGCTCCCACCTCTGTGCCAGGCTATGGTCTAACTGCTGTTTTGTGCCCAGTGGCTCATGTCTCATGACAGCGACAGTGCCGTGGCATTTACATATTTGACATGGAGCCCTCTGTGACTGTTTGGTTTTCATTTTGACGTTCAGTGCCACAGCACAGAGATTTGGACTAGGCTGGAGGGGGTTGGGCAGGTCCCATGGGGCTGACACAGGGCTAGACAGCCGTGACAGACTGGTGACCTCGGCTTTGTGACGTCATTTGCCTCGTCTGGTCACCATGGCTTTCATTTTTCCTACTGTTTTTTTTTTTTTTTTTAATTTTTTTTTTTTTGGGGGGGGGGGGGGGTTACGTTTTTTATTAGGACAGTGGAAATATGACAGGAATTGAAGGGAGAGAATGATGGGGGACCTTTGTTGAACATGCAACAAAGGTCCGTAGCCGGATCCGAACAGCGGATGTTGCAGCCATATGGCATGCGTCTTAACCAGTAGGTTATCAGAGCGCGCTCCTACTATTTCATGAATGATGATGAAGATGGGGGACCCGTACCACTTTATGCAGTGGTTTAGGGTGATGTTCTGGTGAATATGTTGTTTATAATAATGGCGTGAGTATAGAACATCCCTTCGATCACCTGATCATCCTGCTGCATGACTGCAGACTTCAGTTTAGGTTTAATTAAAGGTGCCATTTGCCTCTCTGTTGTTGTAGCGGGGCTGCACATTTGACTTTTCTGTTTGACTCAGGTGGTAAGAAATAGCTAGCAAGCATTGTTGTGTGAAGCAGTAAAAGAAAACACACCCTGACCACATATAGGAAGTCAGCCTGAGGTAAGAGCAGGGCTCAAAACGGATACTGACTGTTACAACAGTTTTTCTCCTCCATATATGCCAAGTGCCAATTCTTTGAAATGCTCTGCTTTACACCCCCCCCCCAAAAAAAGTGTGTGTGTATGTGTGTGTGTGTGTGTGTGTGTGTATATATAGATATGTATGTATGTATGTATATATGTATGTATATAGGTGTGTGTCTATACACTTATATATATATATACACGTGTGTGTGTATGTATATGTATATATAGATATATAGATAATAGAAAAATGCCATAGATTAGGTTTCATTTGGGCAGCATCTCTACAGATTCAGTGTTGTCCTGTCATCTCAGGCAAGGTGTGTATCTGAATCAGGAGGAGGATGGCTGTAAAATAGGCTCCTCTTATTGCTTGCTTTTTGTTGGAGCCAGGTGTTTCCTCATGTTGGATCATGCCCTAATGGGGAACAACAGGCCACATGGCAGGTGAGAACTACATTTTTAATGCTAGCGGATAGCTTTTCGTCCGTGGTCTTCCTGTTCAATGTGTAATGCTAAGAGAGCTCTTGCAAGCAGAGTACACTGGTAGAATTGCACTCTGGGCAGAGGATTAACACAGGAAGTAGCCCTTGTATAGTGCAGGCGCTCTGTGGATGTACTCTTTCCCTCCTAGCTGCACCAGGAGCAGGACAAGTGTGTAGATGACACAGCCTTTGTTTACACTGGAAAGAATATGGGTTTAGAGGAAGGAGAGAAAAGAGAGAGAGAGAGAGACAGAGAGGCGGTGGTCAGGACTGGGGGAGGGAAAGGGGGGCACAGACACAAGTGTCATCACTTCCTTCCTTTCTATATTTTTTTTTCACAAATCGCCATTGTCAAAACAACAGTAGACAGAAAAGGAAGTGTTGAAATCAGGCACAAGTTCCATTAAAATAACAATAATGCTTAAAAACCCAAAACTCTAAAAAACGTCAAAAGAGATAGCACGTTTGCTACTGAACGTTGCTAAACCTCGTGCACATATGTATTCCGCCTCTGTCTCTAATCTGTCAGCTTCGTCTATTATACCAAAAGTATAACACTTTTTTTCTGCTAGACAGGGTACATTAAACAAGCCTGTATGTTTTGACCCTGAGCAAGACAGGACACTTTTTTCTCACACTCTTTGGACCTCTGGCTTCCTCAGGACATCTCTGTGCATGTCCATGCACGTGTCTAGATGTAGACATGGACATATCAGTATGTGTCCTTTCCTCTCCTCCAAATAGCATTTCTATATAACAATACATTAGGCTGACACCTGCACCCCCCTGTCTTGTCGAGAATCAGTCCTGTGGTCAGGGCAAAATTTACTTTCACATGACAGATGGCTCTGTGGGCCTTCAACAGGAAGCCTGGCCCCACTGTTTCGCAATCTCCAGAAACAAGAACTGAGTACCCGCACGATGGTGTGCAGTCTGTATTATGTGTAATGGATGCCAGCTTGCCTGTAGTGGGTACAAGCACAAGGCGAAGGGAGGGGGTACCCCGGCATAAGTGGACCCCTGAGACCTCCTGGAGGGGTAGAGGTGTGGCGAACGTCTGTTTTGGGCATGGCTTGTGTCAGCGTGTTTAGTATTTGCCTGTAAGGGCATTTATATGCAAATGCTAAACAACCTATTGGGGTGACTAATTACAGCAGGGCCTTTGTGTGTGCCAGGCAGTCAGAAGCAGGGTGTTTCTAGCATGCCAGGCCTGGACTTCCCCTGCTTGTTTACTCATTGTCTTTCCTTATTACCCCCTCATTGACACTCCCCTTTTGTGTGGCTGTGCTGTTTGCCTGCATGCTGGCTCCTCCCCTTGTGGTGCTGGAGTTAATGTAGTAGATTAAAGAGGCAGCACTCTGGCCCTGTTTACTTCCTCTTTCATCTGGTGGCCCAGCTCTGCTTTTACTCTATAACCATCCCTCCTGGAGCTTTTGTCTAGCCACCACCCATTCAGGGAAGATTCAGCCTCATAGTACTCTCTCTCCTACAACTAATGCTCAGCTAATTACTTTGGGTGATAAAAATGCATTTAGGTCAGGTTCTAATGCAATGCAAATTTATGAGCAGGCAGAAGCAAATATTAACTTGTAGAGTCACTGATAGTCATTGGCTGGGGACAAAGGTACACCTCCTTTTAACTGTTAAATGTGAGGATTTTCATGTGCTTTTGGTGTTGCTGCCTTTTTTTTCCCTTTGTTGTCAGGGGTCTGAAGACAATGACAGCAGGATGCACTAAATTTTTTCCCGCTGTATAGGCTCCTACGAGTAACTTGTGTAAAGATATGCCTGCTGTTAGATACAATCATAGCGCAGTGAAGCCCCAAAACTAAGGTAGCCATTTTTTCATGTTGTATAGAGCCAACTGAACCTGAAATATGCGTTTGAACAGTGTTTTCCTCTTCCAGTTGCTGCCAAAAATGACTTATATGTAGTCATGAAACCACAAACACGTCTTTGTGTTAAAAAGTGTCTATAGTGATTCATGATTACAGAAGAATTTTATGAGTATTGCAAGCTAGGAAGCCTAAATAAGTAAGTAAAAATCAAGGGGTTCAAGGAGTTTGGACTGAGACAGGCCGGCGTTCCTTGTGTTTTAAAAGCCCAGATTGAAAGCCTGGGCACCTGGAATCAGTTGTTGCAGTTCCTCTACTGGTTTATGCTTCTGCAGGGGATCTCGTCTAATTCTGCTTTTATTCCATGTCCATCGAAAACTGCAGCATTACCTCATTTATTATACAAGAATATACAAGTATTTCTCAACATGTGTGTCAGTATGTTTTACTGTCCACCTGTTCCCTCTGTATTCTGAAATCTCGGCTGAATACTCAACCATATCAAACTGGCCCTGCTGCATTCCTGTGAAATTATTTGTCTTGTGCTAAAACAAAGAGAGAGGAAGAGAGAAAAAGCTCTGATTTAGTGTTGCCTCTCACTTCATTTTACAATTCTAGTTTCACTGCTTGTTCCATGGTTTGCTACCACGTTTGGCCCTTATTATGCCAATTACACCACTACTTTCATGTTTTCGCATACAGTGACACACACACATACATACATACCCATAGGGAGATTCTGGATCAAAAGCTGTCTGTGAGAGAGCCAGGGTACCTCGTAGAAAACAGCTGCCCTTTGCTGTCTCTGCCTCTCACCCCTGCCTGACAGCAGCCAGAAATATGAGGCCTCCCCAGACCTCTGTCCTGGGAAAAAAGGACAGGACAGCACATACACTCAGAAAAGCTTTTGTCTCTGCTCTCTCTCTCTCGCTTGCTCAGACATACAAAGAAGAAAGAAAGCCATTTGTCTATGCTCATTCACTCATTCAGCCACAAATAGAAATCTTCGTTTCACATATACACTCCCTCTGCCACATTCACAAAACCATTAAATTATCACATGCTTGATTTCTCTTTATTGTCTGTTTGTTAAACTCTTTCATTAGCTGTTTTAGTCAATTTGGCGCAATTTGTCTGTCAATCTTACTCTGCGTTTGCCTTTCTCTCTACTTCTCTCCTGCCATAAATATGGTGCCTGCTCTTTCTGTAAGCTAGGCCTTCCTCAGCACTGTCTGAGGGTGCTTTTCTTCTCCTTTACTCTTGTCTCCACCTTTCCTCCCCACATGTCTGGGATTTCTCTCCCTCTGCTCTGCTTCTCCGGCGTGTTTAAACCCTGACAGAGTTGAGAAAGGCATTCAGCTCCCTAATCCGGGCTCCCTCTATCAGGAATGCTAATACGTGTGATTGTGTGACCCGCCGAAGCCCGGCAACATCTGCAGGAGCCTATGGCGAGCCCCCACCCTCCCACACCCACCCTGCCCCCTGCCTTTGAGCGCTCACTCGCTGCCATTATTTCATTGTTTCACTTCACGCCTGTGACTGGGCAGTGCAGTTAACCCTCTGCTGCTCAGGCTAGCTAGCGGCAGTCCTGCACACAGGGCCAGAGGAGGGTACTGAGGAGGGGTGTATGGGTTTGGGATAGCCCTTTCCCAGGACAGGCCTCCCTGACTGCCCATCTGGACCCCTACACGCAGCTCTACCCCTCACACTGTTTGCTTATGCATTCCACTACTAGTCAAAGTGCATGTGTGTGTTCATGCCATCTGTTTAAAAGTGCAGTCACTTTTGAGTTAACGCATAATTGCAGGATTCACCCTCTGTGTCCCACTGGTGGACATTTCTACATGAGTAGCTTTTTCTTTCTCAGGGACGTCAGGAAAAGGAAACCTGCTCTTGATAGGAAGAGATCTAAAAGGATGGTGGTGTTAGCCAATGAAAACCTGTTATTAAATTTTCACCCACCCCTCTGCCAGGTATTGGAGTTGAAAGAAATTATTGTTTGGATAGTGTATGTTTTCAGAAAGATGAATTACCGGTGAAACAAAACTGACAAAGTGAATCTGTGTCAGGCTGGAGTTCTGCTGATTGAATTACCCTTCTCCTCAGTGCTGGCTGTACTCCTACATACAGTACCAGTCAAAAGTTTGGACACACCTTCCCATTAACTTAAATGAGAAAGTGTGTCCAAAATTTAGTCTGGTACTGTATATATTAAAGCTTCACCATACTATAGATGAGCATAGGATGTCTGTGTGCTTCATTCACATCCTAACATTAAGCTATTAAACACTGAGGATTGTTCACTTTTTACCTTGCTGCAATGTCCACTAGGAATCCACATTCAGTGACCATTTGCACATCACTGGCCTTGGAAAATACACTCTCACACACATATTCTGTTAATATTGAAACAATGATTTTTCCATTGTTATCAAAACCTTGATTAATCATTACATTTTTGCAAAGCAAGGGCGGTGTTACCATGGAGACATAAAAATGATCCATGCTGCTTTGCACATCTACAGAAAAGTTTACATTTGCTGTACAACTCTTGGCAGTGCTTAGAGCTGCTACAGGCCTGAGTAGCTTTTAAGAGAGATCCACTCTCTTGGAACTCTCAGTTTCTTTCTCTGACCTTTGTTGTTCAACTCAACAGGCTTTTTGTAGTGTGCTGGAACACATTATTGGGCAATTCAGCATCAATGAATGATTTCTTGCATTCCCTTGTTGTTTGATGTCATTGTAGATTTTTCCTCACTGCTTTTATCACATTTTGAGAACTTTAATAGTTTTTTTTTCAAATTGAATATTTTGAAATATGCATTGTGGAAATATTAAAATATATTCTAAATTTAAAGAGGGTGCCAATTATGTAAAATCCAGCTTTGTTATCTGTTTAATTTTACTCACTATTGCTTCCATCCTGCTTTGCAAGACCAAGAACATAACAGGAAGCACATTATCTACTAGTTGGACCTTTTTTTAGAGGAAAAGGGGAATAGTCACAGGAAATGAAAACAGAACCTCTTTCAAAGTGTAAAATTATTTTGTGTTGTTTTGAAATGAATGGAAATGAATAAGTACAAGAGGAAATGTTAAGACTGATCTAAAGCAGCAGTATGTTAAACTTCCACAAGTATGGTGCAAAGTTCATCAATACTAATAAACAAGAGTGCTCACTTTTTGACTTCAGATATCAGAGATATTATAATTATGTTCAGACCTTAGTTACAGAATGTTAATTAAGCAATAAGCCACAAGAGGCCGTGGTTTAGAGATTTTGGAACAGCTAAGGGGCGTAGTTAGGCATGACGCTTTTATAAAACTCTAATAATCATTCTTCCGTCAATCAATGTAGTTTTTCAGTGACATTTAGCAGAATGGTTGCCAAGCAACACACAGACGCAGTGGAATGCATGCTAATCAGGCTAATCAAGCATGCTTAAAGATTGGGTGATTATTAACATTTATCTGGATATCGCCATTAATTGTGCAATTGTTAAGTAATGTTCAGTTGTGTTAGAAATCTTTAATGGTACAGGGGTGTTTGACTCTGGACAGGTGTGTTTTAATTACACGGTGGCAGAAGCAAGGATATTATTCCAGCATCTTCTCTCGTAGTCTGGGCACCAGTAAGATTGCAGGGACAGTTCACATTTATGCCCCGTCACTGACATGATTTCTCATGCCTCTAGGCCAGCATCAGAGAGATTTTGTACAGTGGTGGTTGCAAGCAGTGGTTGGTGTAGATTGTCTCGGTGCCAGCTGCACACATTTTTTTTGCAGTGTAGCCCGGTTACTTGCCGAGTAACCAAGCTACACTGTAACAAAAATTATATTGCCAGCAATTGACTACGTAACTAGAGAAAAGTAAGCATAATAGGTCACAAATAAAATATGCAAGATAGCTAAAGTTACATCGTTAACTTATCATAGATTGTTGGTAGAGTTTGTCCACTTTGAATGGAGATAAAAGGCTGGTGGATTAGGTGGCAGCAACGAAAGGTATTTCTCCAACGAAGCGACAGGACACAGTAGGTTCCCTACTGCTCAAAGATAAATGCCTGTAGGCTCTTTGTTTCTTTGGTCGGCATCTTTGTGGTTTTTTGTGCATTCGTTGAATGACAGCGTTGCATATTTCTGACCATTCTCATCCTGGCGGATGATAAATGATTCGGGCT
The DNA here is from genome assembly GCF_963924715.1 of Thunnus thynnus. Classification (NCBI taxonomy): domain Eukaryota; kingdom Metazoa; phylum Chordata; class Actinopteri; order Scombriformes; family Scombridae; genus Thunnus; species Thunnus thynnus. The sequence goes on along the minus strand of NC_089517.1, from coordinate 20,071,196 downwards.
TCAGTTGGCAGTGGCCCTCTTTAAATCTGCGTCCCATATGCAGCTGCACATTGAACCAGACTTTGTTGACAAGACCTTCAGGTGTGTTTGGATTCAGTGTCTGAGAGTGTTTGATTTTCTGAAAGTCTGCCTCCATTAACACTTGGTGGTGGGATGTTTTGTCGCGTCCTTCTCGGCAAAGTTTGTTCACTACTCCAACAAAAACGTTGTTGCCAGTGATAAAGTCGGGATCTTTCAACAGACGCTATGATTGGCTGATCAGTGGATCATTGATATATCGGTAAGCCCTGTACATAGGCCAACATGGCTGCTGAAACTGTCGGGTTCACCTTTCACATTTTTCACAGTGGCATAAAACTGACGGAGAGCCTGGTTTAGCTCCATTTTGTTGATTGTTTTAAAATCAACAGCCAGATCATTCTCACCACACCAGGTCTGAAAACAGTGAACGGACCACAAAGTCTGTTTAACTGCCCCAGCTTTGTTTCTTGACTTTTCCAGCTCTTTAATTTCTCTCTCATTTCAGCATGTCTCCTTTCTTTTTTATCTTCATCCTCTATCCTGTCCGTCTCTTTTCCCCCACTCATCCACATTTCCCCCACCCAGTAAAATTCACAACAAAATCTGACATTTTGAAACAATTTGTATAGGTGGCTAATTGGTAGTCACAGGTGTATCTGCTATAGAGTATGTTACTACGGCTTCGGATGCAGCTCAGCCAATCATAATCAAGGAACTAACCATTTTATAAACTTAAATTCATAGTTTATCAAAGGATACAGACAAGATCTGTCTGTGTGCATTTTAGTTTTATGTTCCTCTCCACCATTCTGTGTGAACGGTTTTGCTTGTTCCCTGCAAAAACGATTTAAACTGAATATGAGCCATAGGGGAATATAAGTAGGCCTACCATTCCAGTTCCCATGACAGCTCATTGAAACTGGGGATTGAAGGATGTCCTCCATTTTTAAGATCAAACATCATGTCATAACAGGCCTTCTTAGGCTGCATTTACATCTACACCAACACACTACTCTGGAATTATCATCCACTGCATTATATACACACATTCTGACATTGTTTTTAATCTGTGCATTCCAGATACATTGTATCTCTCCGATATAATATATAAATGTTTGATTGAAATAACTGCAGATTACAGCTCCCCCCATTCCTTTTGTTTACAGACGTGTTTCAGGGTTTCAAGACGGTTTAAAAGGAATGGGCTCTACAGAGCCAAATTGGATCTGGGTATGTAAATACTGCTCTGATGTTTAATGAGAAACAAAGTTAGCTAATTATAGCAGCTCTGAGAAACATGAGGAGGACAGTGGGAAATGTTTCCATCACTCCCTAGCTCTATAGATTACTGCCTAATTGCCTCAATCGAATCAGGCGGAGACATTAGCCAGAGAGGCAGAGAGTGAGAGAGAGAAACATGGGGATGGGGCTGATTACACATATCCGTCGGTGGCTCTTTAGATAATCCAGCAGAGGACCAGCAAGTCAGGCTCTCTGACATAGCATGAGCCTGTCTGTCTTCTTTAGTCTGTATGTCCCACGTGTTGTGATCCCCTCCCCCAGTGCAGTTATGAAGGTGAGGATAGCAGAGTACTGTATTCTCTCCTGCCACGCCAGCCAGCTGTAGAGGTGATTCATACTCCTGAGCGGAAGTTTTTCAACTATAATTACATGTAATTCTGACACATGTTTATGCTTGATTTTACCAGACAACTTCTCCACTAATGACAAAGTAGTACATAACATCCTCCCAAACATTTGTTACAACAATATTTTTCTACCTTATTATTGTATGTTGTAATTTTAAGTACTGGGTGGAAAAAAACATGCAGTGCTAGTTTGGCTGACCTGTTGAGAGGCTGAGAGAATAGTTTCTTTCCTTTTACAACAAATGCTGCGCTATTATCTGCTTTGTGAAATATCAGGAATGTAACAGAGTGAAACTGAGGACAAACAGCACAATGAAATGCGGGTGTTTTAAGAATGTCCTGATGCTGTGAAGCCCAGCTCATCTTTTCTCTCATTTATTTATGTCTCTGTGGAAATGTTGAGGAGGGGAGGAAACTGACTTGTTTACTTTACTTCTGTTAATTCCTCTTAATGTTGGTGCAGGAATAAAAAGGATATATTCTTGCGTATGGCCGTTAAATGTGTGTCCCGCTTATGTTTTGTCGGCAGGGTGAGGGGAATAAGAAGCTCCATTGGATCTGTTTCGTCCTCAGAGCACAGTGATATTGAGGTCAGCTGTCCAAAATGATCTCATGTTAAGGAATCGGCGAGTCAGCAGGGTCAGAGCAGAACCGCCATGACGACACTTTCTCCACGGTGATAACGCTGCCCTCCTTTCCCTCCCCTTCACTTCCTCTGCATGGGAACAGCAAAGAGTAGTCTGAACCGTGTCTGTGCCCATTACTCTGGAGCAGAATGGTACTGCCTTTGTCTTCTCACAGAACCAGGCTCAGAAATCAGGTGAAGATGGTCTTGGTTAAGATTAATTGGATCTTTACAGCTCTGATGATCCAGAGCTACTATGGCTAATCCTTCCATCTTCGTTAATCCTAAACAAACATCTGAACTGCTGAAAATAGCCAACAGAAAATAGCTGTTTCCTGGATGTCGTGGCGGTGTAAACTAGTGCCTGAACAATCCTTCCCCACAGTTTCCCAGGCTGAATGCCATGAGGCATTGCGTAGGAACTGCATGTAAGAATTCTGTGTGGGGAACCCAGACCCCAGCAGATTCCTTTTTAACTGTTCCGTTGGGAAAGTAGGCACTGTAAACAGATAATGGCGCTCATGCAGAAACGGCCCGGAAGTGGGAGGTCTGACTTGTTCAGACATTAAGCATGGGCACTCTGGGTGTGAATCTTTGGAAAGACATGCAAGCGTGAGCTGGGCATTTTCCATCAATGTTGCTGCTCATTTACATTCCCCCTCTCTCTTCCATTGGGTTCAGTGTAGACTTGGTTATACGGATAAAATACCGATAGTTGGGCTTATCAGTTGTGGAGCCGAAGCGTAGTTAGCAGAGCTTCAAAAATGTGTTTGTGTTGCTCTCAGGTCATGTGCGTCAGTCTTAAGTGACTGTCTATAAGCAGGCTACAGCTCATATCTCTTTTCTATCCTAAAAATCAGTCACATATGACCTGGCACTTTCTCACTCTCACGCTACTTTCTCAATCCTTCTCTCTGTCTCCCCTTCCCCTCCCACACACACATGTTCCCATAATTTATGGCTGCCGGGTCCTTGATCAATTGATAGCAGGGAATCCTTTGGTAAATAGAGTTTTAGACACATTGCCAATAGACCTGGGCTATTGATTGGAGTGTAAATTAAAAACTTAATCAGGTCTTTGAGATAAGATTTATCTCCGCCCCAAGCAAATTACAGGGCTGACTTGGAGACATAAAGGCAGGCTGGTGGGCAGAAGAGCACTGCCCCTTCATGGGTGCCAGAGCTGTGGATGTGGCCACGATTCTCTGTCTCGTTCTCGTTTCACTACTGGTGGTATTCCCCACCATTTCTAGGCTCACTTCCCTCTTGTGGAATAGAGACTTGAAGACTTTGAGTGTTGACATAATGGATGAAGGCTTTTCTTGTAGTCTTTAGTTAGAACAAGACTGACTTAGACTAATACACTTTAAAGCATCTGGTAGACATATTTATCCACTATGTCTTATTGTTCCATGATGCCCTTTTAGTATGGCTGACCCAAGTGGGAAGTAGTTTTATTTCTTTATCATTTTGTTCTGTTTAGCAGTTTGTCTTGTTCAGTCTTGTCAATATTCCCTCTCTATCCCACTCTTTCTCTCTCTCTCTCTATTTCTCACTGTGTTTAATCACTTGCATTCATTGCAGCCTGTGATGAAATATGTAAATCATTACAACCAGCTTTTATTTCTTCAATAATATTCTCATCTTGTTGAGGTCATTTTACACCACAGTAAATTCATGCACATTCATACGCACATGCAGTGTTGTCTATATTTTATATGTATTAAGACAATCCTTGGGATTGCACATTGATCAGTGTATGGATTTCCACAGTAATTGCTGAGGGAAATTTTCTCTGTCTCTACTCTTCTTCATTATTAATATTGGGAAATGGGTATACATTCAAAATGTCTCTGAGTATAATTTCAGTTTAAAATAACGAGAGCACTTTTAATTCATTCCATCTAATACCGAGTAGCATGCATACTGAGAACAGGGCTTTCCTCAGGTTTCACAGATAAGAAAGACACTCACTAAGGATCCTGGCATAGGTACCTCACAGGTATCTGTCTGGATCTTTTAGTCGGTAATTAAAACATACATTTTTTCCCCTTGTGATTAAGGCTGGTATTAGGCTCCTCTCAGGGATTATAGGACTTCCCATTATCTTTGGTTATAGTCCTCATATACAGAAGCCATAGAAATGACATTGACCCAGAGAGAGAGACAGACAGCGAGAGAGGAAGACAGAGAGCCCACAGTTCAGGAGGTCACAAGTCCATTACCAGATAACCATAAATATATAAAAATGCACAGCACCGCTTCAGACTATTGTATTGTTGGTGAATATATGGATTTCATTTTGGGTTTGTGAAATGCTGTTTAAGTGTTACAAGGTCCCCGAAAGAGCCATGCAGCCTAACCCATCCAGTAGCTACATAATGGTGGCCAACCTTTCTCTTTGTCTAGTTGTGGGGGAGGCTCAGACCATCAGTAATAAGCTTTTTGCCTGATAAGCCCGGAAAATACTCGTTTAGTTAGTGAAAGTGCAGAGGGATCCTGGCCTGATAAACCCGCTGTTTCCTTCTGTAATACCCAACAGCTAAAATCAATAGTTGGGATAATTCTCCCGCTAGTCGTCCAGTCTCCTTTATCTGCAGCCTTCCTCAACCTATGTACATGGGGGTGGTGGTTAGCTGAAGTATGCCTCTGTGTATATGAGAGGTTATACAGTTAAACTTGCATATAACTTTGCTTTTTGTGAATGTTGCCTTCATTTATCTTAACTGCTGTTTTCAGTGCCACAGTGGATAGGATTGAAGCACTACTGCCAAATGCTTGCTTTGAACCTCTGATGTTTTCCAACTGTTCACTGCCCAGTGTGCCAGTGTCATGTGGGAAGCTCATTTTGCTACAGAGTTCACTGGATGGTCATGGTCATTTTATTGGTGTAAGAGTGATCATAATACAGTGGGTCCAGCTCCTAGCAATCAGCTCAGGTGTGTTTCAGAATGAATGCATGTATAAATCTGGTGGGAGGAAGTGGCTGTCAGCACTAATTCAGCCTGGCTAAGAGCTCTGTGCTCTGTCAACACAAGCTCTATGTTCTGACACAGGTGCTTGATTAGGCTTAAAAATACAGCACAGGTAGTGCCTCAGACACAGCCAAAGGTTCCGAAAAAGACATGTGAGAGGTCTGTCATAGATTTATGATGGGAGTGTGTTTGATTACCCTGTTGAAGGTTATGGGCCAAAACATGCAAGTTTTTAAATACATTACTTCCTCCCTTCCTCATGTACCTTGATAGTAGGTGAAGTTGCGTTAGAACTCCTATTCAAAGTGCGTGAGTTTTATCAGGCATGGTAAAGACTACAGAATTTCCCCCACATCACAACTCCACTTTTCCACTTTAGCCAGTGTTATCATTTTGCTGGCAGGCTCTCCCAGAGTTAGTTTCTGTGTAATCTCTCAGGCCATCATAGCGCTGCTGTAAAATACGGCCTCAGGTGTTAGTAGGCAGGGTGGTTAGCCTGCGACACCGTTACCTAAAGTGCAGTGTATTAAAAAGCAGTCAGGGCCCTGGATCACAGTATATCACAAGGGAGAGGCAGCGATAAGGCCTGCCTGCCCGCCTGCAGATCAATGAAGGTTACTGACATCATATCACAAAGTGAAAGTGAGTGCTGCACCCGTAGCTATTTATCAGCAGTGGATCGGACATGAAAGAGGTGGAGGAGAGAGAGGATGAGACAGGACAGCACTTTTCCCCCGTGTTGGGGGCTCAAGCCCTGACTCCTCCTCCCCTACCCTGTCTCTGACTCCTCCCCTCCTATATGGCAATAGCAAGGAGGCTAGGAGGATATATAATATAGAGGCAATGGAGTACTAAGACTGAATGAGATTGTAGTCAGGAAAGTTGACAGTGGAAACTTTCCCTGATATTTCAGCACAGGCAACAACACATGACTTTTTATTTCTTGTGTTCTCTGTGTTTCTCTTTCACTTCCTACCTCTCTATTTGTGTAGATCGATTTGGTTGTGTTAAAGTACTTCAAATGTCCTTGATTATCAATTGGATTCAAACATTTCTATTTGAAAATTTTGATCACCATTGTTGATATTGAACCTTGGTCCCACTCTAATTTTCATCCTGTAATCTGCAGCCACCTGAGGCACTACGGGTCCATAGATTTTAGTTGTTATATGACACAAAGTCAGCATTGAGACAGAAACACAAGGTAGCTTTAACCGCTGTAAACTTATCAATAACCCCATTTTCTTCCTCTCTTTAGCTTTCTGCAGGTTTATTGGTTTATTGCATTATATATCATAAAGCCCCCATTCTCCTCACTTATGTCTGTATTAGTATGGTAGTATTGAGCTGTGTGTATGTGCAAATGCACTTTCGCGTGTCCATGTGTAGGAGATCATGCTTACAGGTACGGCATGAGTTCCATTTATCAGCTGCCCGGGGCACAATGTGGAGGATTTCCCCCAATGGGTTAGTGTGTAACTGCTCTGTCAATACATGCTTGTCAAGGCTGGGAGAGTGTGTGGGGGGGAAGGCCCCTCACTCCAACGCACTGAAGCCACTTATTGAGCAGCCAATAGCTATTTACCTCTTGACGGTGGCAGGCAAAGAGAGAGCCTAGCCCGGCAAGAGGAACTCTGTGGCTCATTCCCTACTCCCAGGACTTGACTGCTACTAGCTTGCTCTGAACCAAGCCCATCCTGAGCCAGGAAGCAGAACCAGTGGCTCAGACAGGAGACAGGGAGGTCTGTGTTTATGTGGAGCAGGTTGTCCTCTCCTGGCTCCTGGTCTTTGCAGGTCCTGGCTGTGTGCGCAGCTTGCTGCTGTAAAGCCCTGCTTCCTCTCTGGAATCTCAGTGTTGACAGAGAGCATCTGGGCCCTGGGAGAGCTTCCAGCCTGCTGGGTCCACACATGTACACACACACAGAGGGAGGGATGGAAGGGGGAGAGTATGAGAGGTAGACCACGGGTTTCAGTTAATATGCTGTAGGCCATCTCTGTTTATCCTTTCTAATAGTAAGGATGATGTCGTGCCCATTGACCTGCACATGGACATGTCTTTCAGTCTGTGACCCTCCTTTTTTGCTGCAAGCACCTAAATGTGGTGTTTTATTAATGGGTGTTTTGATGGGTGTACCTTTTGATTCTCACCTGCTTTGATTTAACAAAGAAAAGAATGTTTTTGAGGAGGTGTTCATCTTTCCCTCTTCTTTTGTTTTCTTAGACCTTCTTGCTCTGGTGAAAATCCCCCTTTTTTGTGGGCTGTGTAGATCCCTGCGCTGTGTGTTGGAGTTGTGGGTAGCCTGTCAGGACATGTCCCATATACCTGAGTCACAGATGGATTAGTTAACCCTCGCAGTACTATTGAGTCTGCCAAACCATGCACAGCTGGGGTTTAGCAGAGAGACGGAGTAGAAGGAAAAGGAAGGAAAAAGGTTAGCCTCTACAGTTCAAAATGTGCCACATATAACCATCAATTTAATTTAACAGGCTTTATGACCTAAAGAGGTGTCCCTTTGCAGCCAAATTGTATATGTATTTCATGTATATTAAACCGAAAAGAGATGTCAATTCTGCACAAAGTAAGCCATACAAGAGCAGCACAGTGAGATGCCCCGCTGTTAAAGAGCAGCTGTCCAAACAAAGCGAGGGGAAAAAGAACAAGAAAAACACATTATATCAACATTTAACAACAGTTGCTCTGTAATCTGGTATTACTTCCACAAGCAAAGGAGGGGCCTGTGTCAGGCCAAAGTGAACTTGGATACTGTTGTGGCAGGAGGAAGCCAAGTGCTTTCGAGAGGTTAACCCAAGATGTGAAGGTCTACAGACTCATCTTAATCCAGGAGGCTTGTACTTAATCGCTTTTGATGTGCATGTGAACATGACTCGCTTCAACATTCCAGCCCTGACCATACCAGGTTCAGAAGACCAGGGCAAGACTGAGCAAAGAGGAGGGGTTGAGGGGTATGGGGTTGTGGGGGTGGCTTCAGCTTGCACTAATTGGTTGCCAGGCTTGTCTGCCTGGGGCAAAAGGAATACCCTGCCCTCAACCCACCTCCCCCAATGTCTTCCAACTGTCCTCTTCCAAACTCCCTTTCTTTTCTAGGCCCTCCTGTGTCCCCACAATTTAGCATGTGTCTGTATGCGTGCTTGTCTGTGCACGTGCATGTACGTGCTACACTGTGTAAGCTGGCACATTATTAAGGGGAATTCCAGTGAAAGAAAGAAGTTGAACAGAGAAGGGTCTGTCCCCTGGGTCTGTGGTGGGTGGCATCCTAGCATTCTTCTTTGTGTGTGATTTCTGCCCACAGTGACCCTGTGTATCTCTCTGGCCCATTCAGTGTTATATGGCTGCATGATAGCACATAAAACTACTATATGGAGCATGAGAACTCCCATCTGCCTTGAGTTCACTGAACTTATTGTGGAGGTTTGCGAAGACTTGGAACTGTTGTCAAGTCAGGCTTGGGGAGACTAAGTTAGAGAGATTTGGCTGAGGCGGACTAGGGCTTTGCAGCTAGGCAGTCATCCAGAGTGACAGAGCACAAAGATGGAAAGGGAAAGACGAGGGTAATAGGAGCGACGGGGGATTAACAAATGAGAAGTCATGACTTGGCATCTGCGAGTGTAGTTCACACACAGACACACACAATCACTTACACACACACACTTTGGTACAGCGAGGAAAAAAGGCTGGCACACTGTAACATCTTGCCAAAGCATTGGAGTGAAGTGCAGGCTGTGCGTGTGCCTCTTCCTGTTTTGTCCCTGCATATGTGTGTGTGTGCGTGTGTATGCTGTAGAGTGGTTCAGGTGCGGTTAATGTTGGCACAAGATCTTCAGGCCCGCGGCAATAAACAACGGAGCAGGCAGGAGGCCAGATGCAACTCTACAAACTTTTAACCTCTCCCTAAGCTAATCCCTCGCCACACTAGTAACTCTTTCTTTTTTTAACTCATTCTTTCACCTCTCACTCTCTCTCTGTTCTTTATTTCTCCTCCCACTGCCTTCTCTTCTTTCTTTCTTTCTTTCTTTCTCTCTCTCTCTCCTTTAGTCCCACTCTCCTTTTAAGTGAAGTCAGTGTGCTGACCTCTAAATAAAGGCTGGAACACTACAGCTGTTACCAACTTCAAACAGCCAATGGCTCAGAGTGGAGCCTGTGCGGGTGTTAGGTGTAGAAATAATGTGCCTATTAAAACGAACTTAGAGCCCTCTTTACTCTCAAGGCTCCCTGGGTCTAAGTTGACCACCCCAAACCTTGCTTGGTACTTACTTCAGCTCAGCCGAGACAATCACAGTGCAACCAGCCCTAACCCAGCTCAGTGTGAGATAAAGACTGGGCTAAGACAAAGACACTGTTCATTTTGAGTCCATAGTATCTTTATAATTTATTCTCTTTGCTATGATCTTTCCGTGGTGGAAGGCAGTAATAAATGGTCATCTACACTTCTTCACATTAGGCGCCAGTTTGATCATTTGACTGGACGTCACTTAATGTGGCCTCGTGCAAAACCGTTGAGGCCCCCAAATTATACACATGTGGTTAGTTCTCTGCTCAACACCGTGCTTTTATATTTCTTTTTCCTGGCACACACAACAGGTAAAAGCAAAAAGGAATAAAGAAAAGTAAGTTCACCGGGGTGCAATAAAGTTTTTAAACAAATGAATATGTGCTGGTCAGAGTTGCTATTAGTTAGATCTAGATCAGTGGAAAAAGTTAACCTCTGTATCCATGGAACAAGCTGACAAAATCCAGGTCTGGTTCACAATGAATCATCCACCTCAAGCCCATATTAATAGAACTTGTAAAAATAGAAGCTGTCTTTTATCCAAACACTAGCAGAATGTCTTTATGATAGAAAGACTCAGCCAGAACCAAAATGGAAAGCATCAGGATTAGTCACCTCACTCCCATATTTGTTGCTTCTTGTTATAGAGGGAAGGGCTGGCTTCCCTTTTTCTGTGTGTTTCCTATGGATCCCATTGCTTATCATAGCCCCTTATTTACTTAGGGCACAAGCTACATATAAAAAATAGCAATAAGTCATTACCTCGCTTCAAGTGTAATTCAATAATTAAATGACAATGTAGTACTTTTTGTAGTAAGAATGAATCCAAGTTCAGAACACCAAAATACTGTCCAGTGCATGATTTTAATTATGTTCTAATGTTTCTGTGTAGTAAACCATACTCATTGCCTTCAAACCTAAATTAGATGTTATAAAGTAGTTGTTATGACATTTGTATGTCATCCTTGCTGCATATTATCTACTACACATCTTTTCTTGAAAACTGGTACTTGTGTGTGTATGTTTTGTGTGTACGTGTGCCTGTGTCTGTGTTTATCCCTTGAGAAAAATAATTACAAGTTGTACGGGTTGTCATTACGAGCTCGGCTGTCCGGCCTTCCCCCTGACTGCATGGCTGCAGTAGGTTAATTACATGTCTGATGTAGATGATGTCACCATGTTGGCAACTCTTCTCAGGATTATGGACACAGACTTGCTTAAGATGAGCCGGACTGGGTCTTGATACTCCCCAAGTTGGAACAGCCGCTTTAGGTTTTTCCCGTTTTTGTATGTCATTCTAATTTTAAAAACATGTTTCAAAGAGAGGACATGTCCACCCCCATTATTTTAGGGCTGTCCTGTCATCTTTCCCAGAGAAACAACATCTCTGTTTATAGCCCTCTTCCTCCTGATGATTAGTGTATCTCAGATTTAATTTATTAGTACTGTTCATGTGGTTATTTAACTTGCCTGTTGAAAAATAGATAAGGAGCTCTACAGCTCAAACAAGAATGGACTTGTGCCAAAAAAGATATAGGAAAAAAATATCCGTGTGTTTGTGTTATGTGATTCATATTATACTCAAAATATCCCATGGACCATTTCTGAAAGGTTACAGGTAATACAGGGGACATTTCAAAAGTTGAAGGGAGTATTAAAAAGATACAGGTTGCTCTTGTTTGGAAAGCAGTAGAGTAATATTATTGAAACAGGAGTAGGACACGTAGAACACATTCCAGGCTGAAGTGGGTGAATGAGCAAGTCTAGGAATGGACATAACATTCCTTCTGGAACACCTGAGAGGTTAGGCGAATGGTGACTGCAAGGTAAGAGAATGCTGAGTGCAAATCTCTGTCGACAAGTTGTGCCTCCTGCTCTGCTCCACCTGGGGAATGTGTTACCTAATGGGCCACAAAACTGCCTGGAGACCACAGCTCTCTTATCGCTGATATTAGATGACCCTGCAAAAAAACAGGAATCCATCATGAGGAATAAGACCCTTGCAGAAAAGTAGGATTGAAGGCTTTTCATTTTTTTCTGTGGACAGAAGGAAAGAATGGTAGGTAATGTTATCTTGTTCACAGTTACAAGAATCCTGCTTGCAGAGGCTATGGGTTTCGAGTTTCTAATATGTATATAAAGTTTCACTGCACAATGGATCTTTTGTCTAGAGCAAACTGAACACTCCCCCTCCTTCTTTTCCTCCCTTCTCTTGTAAAAAAATGCATTCATGTGCTTGTGGGGCTGTGAGGACTCAGGTTTCTGTTATCTTTGTGTGCCATGTCGTCACTCGCCCCTGCGAGCTGAAATGTGCATCTTGCACAGGCAGGCGCGCTGCCAGGGCTGCTTCCAGCCATGGATTAGGGAGAATCCAGGAAACAACGGACTCCTGACAAAACAGCAGCATGACAGGTAACTGAAGTTGCACTGGGGAGAGAGGAGGCAGACGATAATTACAGAGCTTTTTGTTTTCTGGGCACTCTTAGCTGGCTACTTAAGTGCCTGATCTGAAATCTGTGCCTTGTAATTACAGTAGTGGGCCCCATTAGGGCAAAGGTCTTGGTGGGGATTATTCTCCTTCTCTTCTTTCCTCTGTGTATGTATATGTGTGTGTGTGTGTGGGTGTGTGTGTGCATGTGTGTGTGAGACCTCCCTACCTCCTCCTGCGTCATGCAAAAACCACAGCAGTCAGGACAGAAGGAGGAGCAGGAATTAGCCTTCTCCTTGTCTGAAATGTCTTGTGTGCACAGTCACATTCACACTTGCTGCCTGATCCCAGAGCCACTGAGATGACAGTACCATGACCTGTACTTAGTGTGTCTGCCTTTCCTTCTCCCCTCCTCCCTCTCCCTTTCTCCAGCTCCATAATACCTCTGCTCCTGGTGCTGACGCTGAGAGATTTGTGTTGATTATGACAGGGTTGTCACAGTGATGAGTGTGCGGTGTGGCGTGTGTCATGTCGAGTTGACAAGGACTTTTGGCATGGTGTCTGTGGGGATGGGTTGTGGCTCCAGGTGAAGCTGGCCTAAACACCATCAGAACTGTGTCACCAGGTTGATGGAAGAATGCCAAGAGATTTACTTGTGGAGTTCAGAGGATAAACCTTGGCAAAGCTTTGGCACATGAATGTAACACTGAACCACCAGATACAGATAATGAGAGAAACGGAGTGAGAGAAAATAAAACGGTAAGAAATAAAGGCAGAAATATGGCCATGTGACAAGGAGATGGGGCTTAAAAGTGGGTCAACAGAGAAGGGGTCACTAAACGCCTCCAACCTTTAGGCACTGGAACAGAGATCTAGCAGTCAACATTAGATAGATCCTGCCTCTTTAAGCTGCTAGCCCTCCTAATAGATTCTTAAGCACTGGCTTTAGTGCATGTTAAACCAGGATTACCCAATCAATTATGGTCAGTACAAACAAGGATTACTTAAAACAGTACATTTTTCTTGTTGAGAGGCTAAAAGCAGGGTAAATGGAAGAAGCAGCGCTGCTGTTGATGCAAAGAGTAGTCACGATGGGGTCATGATGACCCCAGACATGGGCACCACAGGGAGGAGATAAATCCTCATATTTAGTTGATATTTTCACAGAGGGTAAAGGGTTACAGGTCTCCCTATGTTTTTTGAAAATTTCTGAAGCCAGGTTTTTATTTTTTTATTTTCTGAACCAGGCACACTTTGCCTTCCTGAAATTACACCAAACAACATGTCAATATAATATATTCTAGAAGATGAATAATGGATTTTGTTGCCTAGTATGTGCTGTATGCGTACAAATATTTGTTTCAGATGCTGCCCAACCATGTAGGTTTTGATGTGAAAAGAATGAGTATTTCAGTGGGTGTGGAGGACTGTGAGAGTTGATCAACCCTCAAATTCACATACTCGCCCTTTCACTGAACTCGGCTTTTGTTTACATTTTAATCACAATCAACAGCTGTAACCTCCTTCACAATACCCAGCAAGTAAGGACATATATACTTGCCAAACCAGATCCCTGCGCTCATGTGTGTCTGTGTTTACACATTTGCTCCCTCCTGTGTGAACCACCACACACCCCTTAGATACCTAAAATACATAACCTTAGAAGCCAGTGTTTTATAATACTAGGTTGCATGTGATTGGTTGACTAGCTGCCTGTCGTTTGTAAGCCGGAGCTATTGTCTTGGAGTACTGAGACAGCAGTAAGTATGTGTCATTAGATAAAGCTCTGCAATGGCTTTGAATGGGCTTATGTGTCATCTTAACCTCTGCACATGTGTGAGTCCTTCTTTAAAGAGCAGCCAGGGATGTAGAGAAATTCTGCAGGATCTCAGAACTCTGACTTTTCTCTCTCTCTTCCCTACACACACACACACACACACACACACACACACACACACACACACACACACACACACACACACACACTCATACACACACTCATACACACACACAAGCGTTTCCTCTCTCATTCAGTTTTCGCCATGTTGTCAGTCAGTGGTGAGTGACTGGTGACTAACAGCCCTCTCCTATGTAAAAGGTCAGTGGGCCCCTTGGAAAGAAAGAGTCAGCTGTCTTTTTGGAAAGCAACTGTTCCCAGAGCGTTCAGTTTGTCTGTCTGTCAGTCAGTCAGTCAGTCAGTTAGCCATTTCCAATCAGAATATGTTGTTAATAGTGGAGAAGAATGGTGACACAGTGGGGTCTAGATAGTGTTTGTGACAGAAGCTAAAAGCTTGTAATCACTGAGGCTAGGTGTACTGTTCCCCAGCAGTGTCATTATCAAAAGCTGCTGTTTGATAGGTCTTCTTCCAAGGATTTAAGATGTCAAATTATGTTTATACTATGTTTATGTTTATTCCAGATCACTCTGTTTGATTGGCTGTGTGATAGACAAAGAGTGTATGAAACAGCCTCTTTTATGTGACTATGAACCAAACGTGAGCTATGTGCAGTAAAGCTAAATGCTACTTTTTTGTCATGTGAGAATTCCTCACCAAATTAGTAAATTCAAACACAATTCAAAGGTAAAACAACCCCCCTCCTCTTCTAAAAAAGTGACAGTTTGTCCCCATTTTGAAATGAATCTTACTTAATTAAGAAGCAATGAGAGTCCACAGATAGCATTCCTTAATTAGCTTAAGCTGGCTGCTGTAACCAGATCCACTGCATTAATGACAACACAGCCCCTGTGAAAAGCATCATTGTTCTCAAGATAATTGTCCTTTTAGTTAACGCGGCCCGGGAAGGGCTCTCCTTGTTAGAGGAGCTGGCTGGGACCAAGGACAGCCGGAGGCAGGGAGGGGACCGGGACTGATACTGGCCCAGTGCCCGCTGTGACAAGCCCACTTGTGCCCTCTGCTGAAATCCCCTTGGTATGCAGTGGAATTAGCTGTCCCTAGGGTGTGGCACCAGGGGGTTGGTCATTAATTATATACCCTGAATCTTAACGAATGAGGAGCAATCAATAAAATAAAGCAGATGTATGCAAATAGCATGCTGATTATGCTGCCTAATGACATGTCATGTTGTTGGCAGGAGAGAGCTGAGGGGAAAAGGTAAGGATGGAGATGGAGATGCAAAATGTGTCAAATTGCCAATCTTGTCTCATGTTGAAAACATGCATGTGCAGAGACATTAACAATGTACATGGTTTTACTACATTTTTTATAGCAGTAGATTTGAGCAGTGTTTTGGGCTATGAACCTGCACTGTTTCATTAGCTCGTTAGATTCTATTTCAGATCTTATCATTGTAGTTTTATGTTTCTCTACGAGACAGGGTGCATTGACTGTCAGCCAGGAAATGGTGTGAGACCTCAGGGTTGGGTCGACTGGAATTTGAGCAAGGTAGGATAAACTTTGGTGGAGTCTTAGGTGTAGGGGTGTTAGTAGTACTGCTGTTTGAGGGCTGATAAAGGCTATAAGGGAAAGAAGGAGAGGTTAGTTCACCTGCTTGGAACTCTGCCCCTGCACTGAGATCTCCATTGTATCCAGCCAGCTGGAGCTGTTGGAAACTCTATACCTGCCTTTAAGCAGAGAGGGAGGGCAGCCAAGAATTAACTGCTGCCTCATCCTGGCAGCCGCCAAGGATGCTGTCTGCCTCCATTCATGGTGAGCGTGAGAGGGCAAAGAGGGAAGAACAGAAAGGGGAGGAGAAAGAAACAGTGCTGGCAACGTCTGTCACAAAAACCTGAAAGAAATTAGGAAAAAGAAGGATTAGCAGAATCAAGAATAGTGTATCCTGTCTGGGCTATATACAGTGTATGTGGAGATTTTGTCTGGAATAAAGACGATGCTGACAGTACAATAGAAAAATGCACTTCCTCAAAGAGAGTACAGCTCATATTGGTGAGTAGTGTCCATTTCATGGCCTGTGTCTCTTTGTTTAGAATGTAGTCTGATAAAGGATATTTTGTCCACTTTGGAAAGTCTTGACACTGTGCAGTTGCCATATGCCTGCGAAGGTTGCTATTAGGAAATTTAGATAGTAGTCAGTGTAAGTGGAGGTATCATCTGCAGAGGAAAAAGTCCAGATTTGTTGCAAAATGGGTATTTCTGACAGCATGGCTGACAGTAATGAAAGTCCAGCTCTTCCCATTGCTGCCTACTGATAACTTGTACATAATGTCTGTCATGGGTTATTGCCATAGTGCCTGTCTAGACTGAGGGTTTGATTACGCTCCCCCATGGTCTACCAGTTTCCCTTCAGGACAGTGAAATCTAAGACCTGGGCACTTCAGGAGGCCAGGACAGTCCAAGGAGAGGCCAGGGAACAGGTGGTGACCCTGTGCAGCCTGGGAGTATATTATTGACCAGGGTCCAGCGGCCAGATTGATTACTTTATTGTATTGCCATGAACCTCAGTGGCCAGAGACCTCTGGTTGACCCTGGCTGGACAGAGAATCACAGTGACCCTCACCTTAGGTAAAGAGTTATGTGGCTTTGACCTGCTCCCTAATGGGGAGGTCTTGACCTGCTCAGCCACTGGCCTGAGTAGAGAGCAAAGTGGGCCTATGCCTCTCCCTCCCTGGTGTCAGCCTAGGTAATTTAGAGGCTGGGGGTAGGCCAGGGTCTTGTGGGGGCCACCTTGTTTTTGGACTGACTGTGTCCTGACTTTAGACCTTCCTGTGACCCACCGGTGTTCATTGTGTCAGCAAGATGGGCAGACCAAGGGAAAATGCTAATTAATCTTCACCAAATTACACCAAAATGGTGGAAAATCAATGTATCTCTATCATATGTCCTCACTTCCAGCTAATGGTCCAAATAGATGACTCATGGTGAAGGGGAGTGATTTTTATGTAACACTGCAATGATAAAAAAAGGTTTTTTAATTTTATTGGTAATAAATAAAAAAAAAGGTGTTTGGAAACTACATTGGATTTTTGATTGGTCCACATATAGGACATTCACATAGCAAGTGAACCCTCACAGTGCCTTATGTAGTGCAGCAGTTTTCTGGGCTGAACGCCATGTAGACTAACCTTGTGGCCTGTATAAAGAGGGCAAGACAACAGGCAACACAGGGGACACAGCCTCTACCAGAGTAAAGGCTGTTTCCCCT
The DNA here is from genome assembly GCF_963924715.1 of Thunnus thynnus. Taxonomy (NCBI): domain Eukaryota; kingdom Metazoa; phylum Chordata; class Actinopteri; order Scombriformes; family Scombridae; genus Thunnus; species Thunnus thynnus. The sequence goes on along the minus strand of NC_089517.1, from coordinate 20,054,088 downwards.
ACCATCACTTCCTACTTCCACTTAGCTGACGGACAGAATATCTGTCAGGCAGGTTTTTCCTGTGCTCTGCAGCTTCTCATCACAAAAAACAACCATGCTTTCACCAGGTTGGCTGAACAGTGTATGCTGCGATGCCTCTCCTCACTGTCTGTCTTCTTTCATTGTCTTTGTTTAATTTGCTAATTTGTTCAGTGGAAGTTTCCCAAGATTCCCATCAAAATATGCATGGTGAGAAAAGGTTGGCTAAATATTTGAATATCACAGTCTTATTTTTAACAACGTCATATCTGAGCTACCTATGATAAGCAATCTCACCAATTTACAATGCAGATTTATTTTTCATCACCATCTTTAGCACTTGTTTCCCTGTCGATAAATAGGAGGCATGGCTGTTGAGTGAAGAGGAGCTGATTTGCTTTCTGTTTGAAGTGGATACTGTAGTCCTGTTCAAAGCAGGATGTAAAGGCCACTTTTCTTTAGAGCAAGTATGTCCTCACGATTGAGCTTGGTCTCCATGAAAACCTCTTGTAGCATTTCTTTTAGCAAAGAAAACATTCAGTTAAGTGAACAGTCAACACTGCCCATAGTCTACCTTTAGTAATTTTATTGCCCAGAAGTTAGCCTCAGTCTACACTTGGTGCTGTCTTGTAACATTCTCACCTATCAAAATAACACAGCTTAAAGTGCAGCCTCGTAATAAAATAAGTGATTCTTCTGTAGTGTTAATTCCTAAGATACATGTTAGAGAGGCCCACTTGCAGGTGTGTGTGTGTGTGTGTGTGACTCATGAGGAAAGTAGGGGGCTGGCAGCAGGAGGTTGTGTGTTTTATGGATGCTCCCTGCATACCTGTCCATAGAGGGGAATGCATGACCGCACCCACGCAACTGCAGGCGTTGTGGCTAATTACCAATAATCATATGATGATGGGCAGAACAAACAGATGTTCCTGCAAATAACCCCCTCTCTGTACTACCAACTCAACACACACACGCCATTCGCCTTTTTTGTTTTACAAAAACATTTAACCAAGCAATTAAACAAGCATGCTGTCAACATTACGCAGCTTTCATTAAGTCCATGTACAGCATTTCTGATGCTTCTGCAAAAAGCCCATCATGCTCCATCACCCACCCTCCTCTCACTCTGTCCCAATTAACACTCAGCCCCCATTACATTGATTGGCAGTGGTGTAGTATTGGCTAGGTGGACCATGAACACATTGATCACATTGACCCACCATGTGAACCATGAGAAAATGTTGAGCAGCAGATTTCTTACTCCCAACAACGGAATAAAAAAAATTCCAGTGGACATGAAGCTGTTGTATACTGTGTGTGTCTATATTGTTTGAGTGTGTGTACTTATATATATGTGCCTATTTGCATTGGGCGTGGCTGTGCTTGGTTGCGACAGGTTTCAGTACATGGGCTTTAATGTGGTTTTAAGGACCTAATAGGCACATGGCACACCTAAGCTTTATTCTTCAGGGGCCTTCCCTTTAGGAGTGTTGTTTCCCCCCCCACATCTAATCCAGCCTACCCCATTGCATGCACTTACACACACAAACACACACACTCCCTTATAGCCAGTCAAAGGGCAAACCACTGCCCCACCTCCTGAAGGTGCACCTGGCATCTACAAGTCCACTCCAATTACATCTCCCCAATTACAGGTTATGAACCAATTAGTCACCCTCTCGTTTTACACTGCCCCTATCACTCCCCCTCATCACAGCTCAAATATGGGGGCATCTGTTAGAGATGGGGCAGAGGGTCCTATCATTGATAACATGAAGGAAGTTGCTGGGCATTTGCTGGTCAGAGTAGCCTGATAGATTATATACTGTTTTTCTTTTTTTTTTTTTTTGAAGAGATAATGGTTGACATGTAAATCCCTCATCCAGAACAGCTGTCTGGCAGCAGTTGTCTTAGCAAACTCCAACATGCACATACATTGTAAGAAACACACACTGGGGATAATTTAAGCTGTCAACTTGTAATTTGTAGTGGCACTCAACTTGAACTTTCAGGGTGAGCCAGTTGGCCCTGCTCTAAATCTCACCTCCTTGCTAACATGTTTTTTTCTGTGTGTATGTGCATGGAGGTGAGCAGAAACGTGGATAAGCAAGTTTGCTCATGCACACATGAATGAGTGGGCAATTTTTTATTGTTGACTTATGTTTTTAATGCTTTGTTTCTATCTGTGGTATGTGGTGGATTGTGTGTGTGTGCGTGTGCGTGTGTGTGTGTGTGTGTGTGTGTGTGTGTGTGTGTGTGTGTGTTTGTTTTGCAGTGTATATGTCTATCCTCCCAGCCTTATGGCTTCATTCCCACTTCTAGTTGGCATGTGTAAAGACTCTTAGCTATCCCAGTACACTGGCATAGCAGCCTGAGTGGAAACTCACTGCTCAATAGCAAGAATTCATTCATAATATGGCACTGTATCTAGTTGCTATATAGTGTCAGATTCATATATATGACCTTACACATTGGTGCATGTGTGTTCACACACACAGCATGGTGCCAAGGTAGCGGCTCGGTGCTGTGTGTAACATATTTCCTCATCATATGGTGCATTGAATGGAGCTGTCTGATGACCCAGGGTTAAGATTCAAAGTAGATCTTGTTTATCTTGTTTGCCAGCATGCTCTTTCCTTGTCAAAACAATGACATCATTAATTAAATGTGTATTAAATGTGCAGTTCTCAAGGACTATTAGGCAGTGCTGAATCTACTGCCACTGAGTGAGGTTTATTTCCCTGCAAAATATCTGAGGGGTTTTGTTTTTAGTCATTGCATAAATATTATGTGGATATTATGCAAATGTGTTTTATCAGTATTTATATGGGGTCACATGTTCTGTGCTTCTTCCTTAGTATTCCTCCATGTGGTCACTCCTGTCATCTGCCTTTGAAGTGCTAAATTACAATGTGTGTGTGTACATGCATGAGTGTACATGGGTCCAAACTAAGTCCTCACTTAATGCAACCATCCAGATGATTTCATTGTCAAGGCCTCATCCTTTTTCCCACATTCAGAATCAGGTTTTATGTTATATTACTCACCTCTGCCAAAGATAACCTTACATCCACAACTTGGTATGTCTGTATTTAATACAGCACATACAGCAGCTGTATGCCCTTGACACATGCTCCCTCTGACAGGCTTAATTAATGAATGTTATGTGTCATAAAAGTAATGCTGTGGTCCTCTTCACATGCTTGCTTTTTCCCTGCAAGAGACATCTGTCATTGGCTTGAGCCCCTGATCCTGAAGCTAATTACCTAGCAATGTAAATTACACCAGGGTTGAGTTGAACCTGGGCTGCTTGCACTGTCCCCTCATCTCCATTCCCTTTGTTCGCTTTTCTGTACTTTTCTCTCTTGTAATCAGCCCTCACTCCACCTCAGCTCTCCATTGAGTCTTACACTCCTAGCTAAGCAGAGCACGGCATCACACATTCCCATCTGTGAAAGCCCACAACCAAATAGCAGATGATAATTCTTTATCCTCACCCTTTAGCTCCCTTTGTCCCTTTTCACTCTGTTTTTCATAACATTTTTCTCTTCGACTGCACCGTCTTCCTGCCTTTGTGTCTTATATATCTGTCTGAGGACTCATCCCATACATGTAAAGCATGAAAATATATTTATTATTCATGTATAAATCTTTTGGCTTGGCTGGTGGGTTGGCAGAAAACTGGATCACTGGCTAGTTTAATATGCCTACACATGCATACATCCAAGTCTATGCAAACGTACATGCTCATGCACTAAAGATATGTGCCTGTCCTCTGAGGAATGTGTTGGTTCTCTTGCAGTGTTTGACCTTCAGACCCCGAGCTCACGTGACTGAAATTCCACTCACACATACACACATATACATACAGTATGCTCACACAGCACACATGCACTCAGCTACTTTTATCTCCTCACTCGGAAATAGAACCTACACCACTTAAAAACTATAATAATACCCACAAGGTCCCGCAGCTCACAGATAAGAAAGCCCAAAGATAAATAGCAGCAAACAACACCCATTTAAATCTTTTTTTTGAGACTGTTGATCCCAGTAATTGGGAGTCTTACCATGAATCCATGTTGCATGGGTGCTCTAGTGTTCCCCTACCTAGCCTCAGCTGTGCTACGCTGTGCTCAGCAGGCTGCCCAGCTGGGGCCCAGATGTGGCAGCCATGTCATGCGGAGCTGGGAGGCAGAAGATAAGAGGCTGATGGTAGGCCTCCTCCTTGGTCTTGGGTCTGTTGCGCAGCGGTTCAACTATATGTTGCGGTTGGTGCGATCTGAACTTTGACAGCCCATGTCATGCTTAATGCCTCACTTCCCAAATACAGCTCGGTAGGGCTGATTTATATCTACCAGGTGCTACAGTGTGCAAGCAGCTCTGGGATGAGAGGAGGCATGTGGCCATTTCATTAAGGCAGATGAACAAGGACTGCAGTGTGTGTGTGGAGATGAGGGGCAGGAGGCTGGTCTTTCTCAAATATAGCTCCACACCACTGTAGCTGTCACAACAGTCAGAACAGGCTAGGAGAGGAGAGGAAGAAGAGGAACTTATTAACACACTCTGCATTTCTTAAAATATCACACCAGTTTTTGCTTCTCCCTAGCTCTCATTTGTCTGTTCCCTGTTTTTTTCCCCCATGCTCAGAGATAGGATTTTTTAATGTGTTTCCAGCCCATGGGCATTTGCCTCCCCAAATTCACGTGCCTGGACACTTGTAGACACTATTGTGCCAAGTTTTGGTGAGCAGCCAACAGCTTTAATGGTCATATATTTGTTGATTTTCTTTCAACTTCTGAGCAGGTTCTGCTGTGCAGTCGAGATGATTTAACCCTGCCTTTGCTCTCCTTTTGTGGGGGTTGTCACAGATGAAAATGCTTGCCACTGAGCCTCATCTCTCTCTGTGCCACGCACACACCTTCCAGCTATAAAATTCAGGGGTATACATTACACATAGGAACTGTCTTATTATTAACAATTACATTTTAGAATGGGTTTACTCTGTTTCAGTTGTAGTTTGATGGCAGCAGCTTTCCCTCATGTTAGACAGGTCTCTCTGGAGGTCTGTGGCAAAGAACAGAACTCAGATTTAGTGCATATGAACACTTATGATTACTACTGCAGGCAGAACTGTTGTTTTTTAGTCACATTTAACCTCTTTATTTCCTGCCAAACGGCAGTGTTTTTCTTCACAGAAGGGTCTCTGAACGCTGTGGTCGGCTTTGTCAGTGCTCAGCGTAGCTACAGAAATGCTGTTTGATGTTCCTTACACACTTCAGAGTCAAGTGTTGAGGTGTCTTTCAGCGTTGCCCTCCAGGCCACCTTGTTAAACACTTAACAAGTTGTTTTCTTTTTGTTTTTCTTCCCTTTTCCTCTGTTGACAGTTCCTCATCACTGCTCCACTCAGAAGGAATGCACATCACCTTCCAAGGTTTGCCTTGGAATCTGTCCTTGTAAACCATAGGGCAAGCACAGCTCTCCTTTTAGGATGACAATTGCATCAAGATTTGATTTATGAGTGTTCTGTTTATAAACTGCATGTGTAAAAATTAGGCATCCCATTGGCATGTTAAGACTGAAGACATATTAAAGTTTCTTTTCATCTCAATGAAATGCTCTCATGAGAATGAGGTTAGCCACTCAGCTCAATACACAGTGTGGCTAAGTGTGAGTACTAACTAGCGTTGTATGCTTCTGTGGCACTAGATTAGCCATGTATTATAAGTCAGTGATATCCACTGAGGTACGGATCCTGTTAATATTCACAGAGGACTTGTTACCACTCCCCTTTGTCATTCTCAAACATAAAGCCATCTTTGTTTTTAGAGTTTGAGACGAGTGTCTCGTTGCTTTGTTTTTCCTATGTGTTTTGACATCCAGTGTCCCAAAATTTCTTGTTCACTTCCTCTTTTAAAAGACAGCACATTATTCTTTTAACTTTATTAACTCTCATAATTCAGCAGGGTAAGGGGGCAATAGAAAACACTTTCCCCCTGCAGTTCTTTCCCAGGATAAGGGCTTCAGCTAAGCAGAGAGGAATTTGGGCCAGGCCTCATAAAAAACGTATTTGTGTACCAGAAAGATTTTCGCTTTTCCTTTCTAAATCTTTGTCATTAATGACTTTAGCAAATGTGAAGGGGGGAGTGAATGGTTCGGCTGTGCAAGGTCTTCAAAGGAACCCTCTAATTATTTACCCAGGATATCCTACTCTAGAATTAGAGGCCAGGTCACCATTGGCTTTCATGCCTTTTTTTCTGAAAAGAAATAATTTCCACAGAATGGTTTCACTGGGACACCCTCTAATCCCTGTTCTGTGTGTGTGTGTGTATGTGTGTGTGTGTGTGTGTATGTATGTGTATGTGTATGTGCACACGCTCACATGTGTGAGTGTGCGCACACGAGTATGTGTGAGTGTGAGTATGTGTGTGCACACATGCATATGTGCATGGGACTGCACCACTCCTCAGTATGAGGTGCATAAAGGAGATAGTAAGTTACCATTTTCCACACATAACACTGCATGACTTTCCACATCTCTGCTCTCACCCTAGACAGTTTTCACCCACATTACTCAGGTTTCCTGGTCATTTGGCCTTCACATGCCTTCTAAAAGGGATCTTATCACCCTACTCAGGTTTAGACACTTAACAGAAGACTGGGCCTAACTCTCAGGCTTGTGGCACTGCCTCACTGTTTCACTGCTGAGCCTCTGTGTGATTTAACTCAGAAAACACCACATTAATCCATATATTGATGTCCTCTAAAACTTCCTTTAGCGTTTTGCTCAAGGAGTGTATCCCTTTAAGAATGCTCTGCAGTGGTTTTTCGTCTAATTCCAGGTGCCAGTGAACCCAGTGTTTTACCAGGTGCAGGACTGGGTCATTACTAAGGTATTTGTTTTCCAGATTACACAGAAAGGCCCAGGATTATAGACATGTTATCCATGTCCCCTGTCTGTCTGTCAGGGCATGATCCCTGCATGGAGCACGGGTCCTGCGCCTCTGTATGCTGTCATGCCTGCTGGAGATCCCTGAGACCACACCCCAGAGCTACCAGGTTGTTCTGGGGACTGGGGGCAGACCCCCTTCTCCCATCTCTCTGTCAACAGGGGCTTGGTATGCTGATCAGTGTCAGCTATCCTTAATGGAAGTAGAAGTAGTGGTAATGACATCTCCCTGTTCACCCCAATCCCTCCAATCCCTAGGGTTTTGGATTGCAGGGTAAGGGAGCAGAAGGGGGGTGCGCATCAAATTTAGCCGCAGCCCATGGACAGCTGATGGTCTCTCCAAAACATTTACATAAAGCCCCACAATTGTGATAATAAACCATTTTATCATTGGGCTCCCAATCAATAATGCGGCTTCTTAAGGTTTAATATTTCAATGGTATTGATCATTTTAACAACTGTGTTTGTGGTTGGCTTGCCTTAACTGCAGCACTGCTGGAAGATGTGTATGTGTGTGTATGGCACCATGTGGTCTTGCCTTTTAGGCAATAGTTTCCTGTAATAACATAAATTAGTTTCCCACCTCCTAAAAGTAGAGTGATTCTATATTTCTCATTTCACACAGCATTGCAGAATTTTGTACATACTGTTCTGTCTTTAACTTTCATAACAGCAACATTCCCAAATACTTTAAGTTGCAGTCATTGGTTCACTTAACCCCCTATAGCACCCTCATCCTGTTACTATAGAGCAAATGAAATGGAATGAGTGCAAACAGAAGCTATGAAAGCACTGTAGTTAGCAGATTTCACTTCCATCCTCTCTTGAGAGAACGTCTGCTTCCCGCAGATATAAATAGGGGCAGATTTTATAATTAGTAGAAATGAAGGTCCTGGGGCTCAAAGACTTTGATCAGCACATTTCCCCCTTATCCCTGACCTTTCATTGGACACGTGTCTTTAGCTCTCTTGCTTTCTCTCCAACTCCCTATCACAATCCTACATTCTGTATCTCTGTATCTTCTCCCTCTTTCCTGCTAATCTGCAAATATTACAGAGTAATATATATCTGCAAATATCTGTCTGGGATTTTTAAACATTTTACATTTAGAAATCTTCCCAAGGATCATGACCAGTATGTTGTTTTCTGATTGATTAGTGCTAGTGTCAGACAGACCAGTGTACAATGTATCAAGTGTCCTCTCAGTGTTTCTGCATTCCTCACTATGGGAAAGTCAGCACTGCATGCTAAAGGATGCGAGGTTCCATGTCAGACTGTTGCAAATCACTCAATATCCATGTCTGTTGGTTTAAAATGGCGATGTGTATCTAACTAATCTGATAAGTATTTGAAAGACACAGCTAGAAGTTATAGAAATCTCTCTCTCTATCTCTCTTTCTCTGTCTGTTTTGCAGTTTTACAGACTACCTACTGTGTACAAGTGTATACTGTGTGTGCTCTGTGCACTGGGTTGCCTGGGGGCGAACGTTAGTTTGTGCCGATAGCCCATCTCTGATTATACATCAATACCTTAATTCCAAGGATAATTTATGCTCTTATAAATTACAAAGCTTTCTAAACAAACCACATGGGACATAACAGGAAAATAATACAGTGCAGTCTTTCAGTATGGTTTGTAAATGAAGAAAGATAGCTTGTGGCTGCTGTAATGAGAAGTTACTTTTGTACTAATTAAAATAGTCCCTGCTCATTTTATTCTTAATCTGGCATTTTTCAGAAACCTGGTTGTCATTTTATTTTTAGTATCAGTCTTAAAACTTGCACTTGACTTTTTGGCTAATTTGTCTTTTGGATTTTTTTTTTTTTTTTTTACAAACACAGTCTCTAAATGTGTGCATATTTAAATAGAATGTATTTTGTCAGCTCACTTCATCTCTTCCCCTGTACTGAGGTTTGAATGAAATGATATGAGCCTTCTCACATTTATACTCCCAGTCTACCACAGAAGCCCCCCCATGCTGGTTGCTAATTGGCGGGAGACTGGGAGCTTCCTGCTGTGTGTACGCTGCTTCCCTTTGCTTTGCCACCCCACCAGGTCTTTCACCAACACTCTGCAGAACCCAGTAATTAACCCACAGCTAATTAACTACTTCTAATTACACCAGCACGCTGTTTCTATCACACCCTCCAAAACTGAGGAAACACTCTAGTGCCATGTGTAAATCCCTTCTGGAGGGTTTTGGAAGTTAGCTGAGTTCTGATCAGATCATTTAATCAGTCTTCCCTGTGTATGAGTTACATGCAGTTCTGCACTGTGATTTCACTGCTGCTTTGTCTTAAATCACTTTTCTTCCGTTCTGCAACATGGAATGGATTAGCAGAATTTGATGGTGTTGCGTAAAGGGTAAAATCATTTTCAAGGTTCTGTTTCAAGTCTATTAACAAAGGAGGCAATTGATACTGCAAACAAATCAATTTTGCCTTCTCTGGCCAGTATCGCTAGTGCAAAATGTTTACTAAATTGAGTGCTGTGAAACTACAACAATCAGCACATTGCCTCCTGGGTATTTGAGTTTTCTTATATTGTAATCAGCAAGGATTATTTTAACTGTAGTGATACAGTATACTTATTCCAACACTAGATATTTGATGCATAAAGTACACGTTCGAAACAACAGTAATGAAATCTGGATCTGCATCTCGTCTCTATAGCACCCCACACTTCGATGTTTTCACCGGCTGTAACATGACAGAAGCTGCATGCCTCAGTTCTGCTATCTCTGAGAAATACTCCCAGACATGCAAGTGACCTACCCCCTCTACTCACACACACTCATGTAAACACACAGCACTGTTCTTCCCCGCCTCAGACTCAACACAGCCATGGCTATTTCTGTTCCACAGACTGATAGCTCCTACTGAAGATCATTGATTTTACGGGAAGCCCTGTTTACAGGCTGAGTGCCATCGACCTGAGGTGACTTTTTGCCTCCTGCTGTTGGAGCAATACTGGAGCACCCTTATGTCTGCATTAGCAAAATGGTAGACAGAATATTTACAGCACACAATAAACAACAATGCTGTATAACTGCACATGGTTAATTGTCAGATTTACAATGTTGGGGATCAAATAGAACACAAACCCCACATACCTAATCTAACTATAATGGTCTTTTGTCTAGCAGTGGTAAACAAACTTTTTTGGCTCACATTCCCAGACAAAGTGACCCTGTGACAGTCTATGACACTGAAAGATAATATGCATTTTTTCCCTTTCAGACTACTTGAATTATTGCCAGTGTTATTATTTCTCTAAAAAAAATCATTAATCACAAAGATTAACAACTTAGTTTAATAAAGTATAGTTGATAAAGTTGACTCATATTTTTAGTATTAGAGTTTACTTTCATAATTTTATGCAGTGTTTAAAACATTTTTTTCTGTATAGTAAATCATTTCATGACACTTGTACACTGGCATGTAACATAGTTATTCTTTTCTTTAAACCTATTCTAACCCATAACTGTTCTTTAGGCTAGTAGGCTACAGTTATTTTTGGCAGAGAATAGATTGTAAAGAAAAGTAGAAAGAAAAAAACTTGCATTGCAGTGCCAGAAATGTAAATTCGCTCACTGTAGTTTTAAAACCAATATTTATATATTTTATAAGCCATGTCAGGCATTTAAATAGACTTATGTTAAACAGTGCAATGCATGCATGTCTTTATTGGTGATTAATTGGAACTAACCTAGGAGATAAACCTGGGCCTCACTCTGCCTGAGGACTACAATGGTTCTCCCATCAATGAGCATGTCCCTAGTGCAACATCAAAGGCCTTCCCCTGCTTTATCAATAAGAACCCTTCCTTCCCACATCTTCCTGTAACTTGCTTAGCATTCACGCCATTGATTTTCCAATTTTCAATAAGCGCCCCTTACCCTGCGGTGGCTGGCCAGGCTCTGTGATGGCTCAGAGACCGGACGCAGACAGGCAACATCACTGAGGGACAATTGAAAATCAGATCTAGTGTATTGTATTGGATCCTCTAGGCGTATTAAGAAACTGCTTTTTTTCCATTTTAAAGAGGTGTTCCCTCACTGTTAACGTGGATGTGGGTAGGAGTAAGGGTCAAAGCTGCATCATGTCCATAGCCCAACAGTATTCACAGAGTCAGATCTAATTCCCTCAGGAACCCCTGGAGAGCAGGCTCCTCTGGAGGCAAGGCCAGGCCTTCAGGCAGGTGATCGGGCATGCTTATAATCAGATAGTTCCTTAGCCTTTAAGTCCTCCCTCAGTTGGCCGGTAAATCCCCCCTAATGAAAGGACCCATAACTTAAAACTTATCTCATTTTCCATCCCTACCAAATGACATCCAGACCCACTCTCTGACAGTGTTCATTAGGACTGAGGCCTTTTCATAAGGCTCAACCTTATCTGCTTTGTTAGGGTGGAGGGAGGAGGTGCAGTATGACTTATTATTTTTTTTAATTTTTTGTCAGAGGAGGCCAAAAGAGAGAAGAGAGAGCCTGGCATAAAGTCTTTAAAGGCAGGTGGCAGCAGGAGTGTAAGTTACACCGTCAGGATCTTTGCATCAGAATGCACTCCCTCAGATCAGCTCAGGAATCCTTCCTTTTCTTCCCTCTGATTATCTCTTATTGTCAGCTAAGGCTTGTTGTGGCTGCATATAGCTTGCTTATTGTCAACTCAGTGGGCCCACATTGAAAATTACGATACAACTCAAGGGTAGAGGCCATGGCAAGATAACTTGTTTTGTGCAGTCAGTGGCACTGCTAGTATGCAAAAGTAAATGAGAATTCTCACACACATTACAGTATATAATCTCACATAATACCACTCAGCAGTAGTCACCTTTAGCAGGCTGTTCCATCATTTTGATTTGTGGTTATTAACACAGTCAGCACACAGAGACACTGGCCTCCTCCACTTCCCCTCTTCTTCGACCGCGTCTCTTTGTCTGTCTCCCGGACTTGTTTAGTGCCTCCCAGAGATTAAAGCTTTTCCTGCCTTAAACAGGTGTCACTGAGCCAGGCAGACCTCAGAGAGACAAACAGCGTTATATCAGTGGGCCCATCTGCGACTTGCCGACTCCAGACAATCCCATTGCTCATCAGTAACCACTGCAGGTTATTGAATTACACCATCTTGATTTTAAAGGGCAATCCTGTTTTCTGTAAGCAGTGGACACACCAAGCTGGCGCAGTGCTCCAGCACTGATCAAGAGTCATCGTAGTATCCTGTCTACTGCTAATTGCTTCAGGTATCTTACGGCAGTAATAGGAATGGATGGGTACATACCCTCAGTACAGTACACTTTAGCCACTCTGTTCAGACTCATCAAGGCAACTTAGAACTTTAGAGGTCATTGTGAACTAGCAGTCTTAACTACTAGTTGAGCATGTGGGCCCAGTGTTCCCAGGCCTGGTTGAGACAGGCAGTGGAATCTGGGGAGGGGCTGATAGAATAGATTACAGGAACAAGGTGTGAACACTCTTTTTCATTTCATTTTTCATTTTCAGACAGGACACATGGAGACTTTTTTTTTCTATGAGGCAGTCCTTTTAGACGAGTCACATTTTCTACTTTTTTAAATTTCATTTTGTGTAGTTTATCCAAATGCTTTTAGTTTGGAGAGTCACTGTCTGTTTGACATGCAGCATTTTTTCTAGCACTAGTCTCACTGCCCTCAGTCCATTTGTGTGAAATGGCTGTTGAGCTCATAGCCTCTTATTAATGGAGCAGATAATAAATACAGACCAGTAGGACTAGTATCCCCTTACTCAATATGGCAGCCATCTCTAAATCATGTCTGGCTGTATAAAGCAATCTTGTTAATAAGCCAGTCAGTCTAATATCTTTCATTTCATATGCAAAGCAAGATAGGGGTCATCAGGGTTAGTTCTGTAGAGTGTAAACAAAATAATCAGGTGAACTATTCAACAGAAAATGTCTATCCCCGGGTATTTATGACAATACTGACTATTATATTTCCTGTATATTTCCTTAATCAAAGTCATTGCTTTCATTATAGTAATTCTTACTTTATTTTTACTTTGCCCACAATATGCTCTGTATGCCTGTTATTGTTTATACTAAAGTCTAAATACACACATCTATTATTTTTGTGTGAGTGCATATAGGCTGGAGAGGTTTCAGGTATGTTCTGTGGGAGGGGAGCTTCATCAGACATTCATGAAGAGTGAGACAGACATTATCAATCTCTCCTCTCCCTCAGTGGTTAATATGTTAGGGTGTGGGGGTAGACTCCATTGTGATCACAGCTGAAATTTGCATCCCTAAGTAAATAAGTAAATAAATCAAGTGCAAGCAGTGAATGTGCTAATCAACTGGGACATGGCAGTGAGCTTGGTGCTGGGAAACTTTGCTCATGTAATATTCAGCACTGGCGGGTTAAAGGGCAGCCCAGAGTTATTGGTTTCAGCCCGATTGCCCCCTTTAATCAATGTTGGCTGCATCCCTTTAATAAAATTATTAGCTCAGCAGTATCTTGCGTTATCATTTTATCTCTTCTGCACTCTAAATTGCAGCCTGTGTTGGGCCTCTCAGATGCTCGGGGCATAGCCAACTCCCGAAAGCTCAGCTCCCATTTATTATTTCAGAGGCGGAGGATGGCTGGAGTGTTTGAAACCAGGCTGAGCATAGAGGTTATTGGATGCAAGATCTAAACACAGCTGTGGTGAAGTCCCGACCCAGCTTATGTATTTTGGGCTCACAGAAAATACTGCCCTTATTCAAACACATCTATTTCAATAATGCACATGTAGTATACTCTACTTATATGTACACAATTTGAAAACTGAGTGATAATGATGATACTGTCAAGCATTGTGTTTTTAGAAGCAGTTTTCCCTTTTTCTTCAAGTTATGTAAATGTTCAATGTGCTGATGGGTGGCTTCTCAGTGTCTAATTATCTCACAACGAATCTATTTGATCCATTAAGTTAGCCTGTTTCTCCTTTTTTCAGACTGCAAGTTAATTAAAAACGGATGTAGGATTTGCAGAATATAAGATTAGGGGTGTTGTTTGGAAGGTGAAGATAAAAGATGGTACCTTCCTGATATGGCAGGAAGATGAATCATCGACGGCTTATTAGTGCTTGTCTCAGGTATTGTGTTTAAGTACCTAATCTAGCGTAATGAGCACGGTGTCATTTTTCCAATTATATCTCAGACTTTTTGCTCTCACCCAATGTGCCATACATTTTATTTTCTTCATTTAAAGTTCCTATACATAGAGTCCCTTTCATATATTCTGTGTCTGATCTTTTCTTAATAGGTATAATCATGTTTAGGAGAATATAGATATTTATGTTTCCAACTTTTACAACGTAAATTAATTGTGTGTGCCCATGTATATGTGTGTATGTTTACATTAAACATCCCAATTACAACAATAACCTCTTATCTCACCCCATTTGTGTCTCTGCAGGCCTGGATGCGATGAACGCCTCATGTAGGCATCAGCATGGACAGCTGTGAGTCTCCCGTGGTTTCTGGGACAGACGATGGGCTCAGCTCCTCCCAGCAGCAGCAGCAGCAACAACCACAGCCCTGGAACGATCACTCTAGCTCGCAGGTTCCTTGCACCAACCAGGCCCCTTCCCTGGACCCCCTGTCTCTGTCTGCTCCCTACCCTTCTCAACCCCAAAACCCTAGTGCACCTCATGACGGGGTGAGAGAACTACAGTCCCAGCAGCAGCAGCTAAAACAGACATCACCCCAGGCCCACCGTGATATCTCTGCCACAGGCCAGCTGCATTCCAGAAGAGAGGGTCTTGAGGAAGAAGAGCAAGAGGGAGTGAGCTGTGGAGAAGAAGAAGAATCGGAAGACTTAGATGAAATGGAGATTGACAGCTGTTTCCCAAGTCTTCAACCCTTTCCTGGGGTGCCAATGGCATCAGGGGGAGGGGGAATGTCCACTCTTTTGCATCATCAGCCCACACGACAACAGGGAGTGCCAGAGAGTGGGAGTGAGGAAGGAGAGGAGGAAGAAGAAGAGGAGAGCAGTGATGTGGAGAACCTGGCTGGAGAGATAGTCTACCAGCCAGATGGCTCAGCCTACATCGTAGAGAGCCTCAGTCAGTTGATCCAAAGTGGTGGGGGCATGGTACCCGGCATGCTTCCCACAAACTCTCTCACCAGTGGGGGAAAACCGGGAGAACCTGCTGGGACTTCATCCTCAGTCTACCCTCAGATCATCAACACGTTCCACATAGCCTCGTCCTTCGGGAAGTGGTTTGGCAATTCAGACCAAGGTTTCCCCAATACCTCAACCATGGCAGGCCTAAGCCCTGTCCTGCACAGTTTCCGTGTCTTCGATGTGCGGCACAAAAGCAACAAGGATTACCTGAACAGCGATGGGTCTGCCAAGAAGTCCTGTGTATCCAAAGATGTTCCCAACAACGTGGATTTCTCCAAATTCGATGGGCTGGCCCTATATGGCAAGGGTAAGCCCATTCTCATGTGTTTTCTCTGCAAGCTGTCCTTTGGCTATGCGCGTTCCTTTGCCACTCACGCCGTCCATGACCACCGCATGACACTGTGTGAGGATGAGCGGCGGCTGTTAGGGGACAAGCATGCATCTGCCATCATCCAGGGCATTGGGAAGGACAAAGAGCCCCTCATCAGTTTCCTGGAACCAAACAATAAGAGCACTCCTCTGCCATCTACCCTGCTCCCCATTAACTCTGGCCAGAGCTTCTATGGCACATTTAGTGGTGTCCATCTGGAGCCTGGAAGCAGCAGCGGGGGCAGCGAGACCCTCCTGAACAAAGACTCTGACTCTGGCCTCCAGCAACAGCAGCAGCAACAAACCCCACTCAGCTCAGTCCTCTCTCTTGGTGGGCTGAGCATTCCCAAAGCGTCCACTCTTACCTCATCCCCCGGCTCTGCCAAAGACTCCATTGCCCTGCCCAAACAGGGAGGGAGAACAGAGGAGCCTGGTGGGAAAGAGTTGACATGCAAGGGAGCGGATGGGGACACTGAGAGACATGAAAGCAAGGCACACCTATCAAGCCAGATGGGGGGCTCGGAAGAAGAAGAGGAACTGTTACTAGGGGAGGAGGAAGACGAGGTGGAGGCAGAAAGCACGGCAGTGGCCTGTGGTGGTAACAGTAGCAGTGATGGGGGTGAAGCGGGGGAACCAGCTGTCTCAAACCAAAGCATTTCCAAATCTCCTTTATTAATGCCTAGTAGCGCTCTCCAGCCTTCTGCCTGCACCTCTGCAGTCAGTTCTACATTCAACAGCAAAGCCCCTGCTTCCACTTCCTGCTCTGTCAAGGAAGAGGGTTCAGCTGCAGATGGTGGGGGGAGGACCTCAGAGCTCCCTCTGAGCTTTAACTGCCAGGGGCCCACTGTTCCCATGGCAATGGCAGCAGCCGCTGTCAGAAGGAGCGAGGATGACACTGCTGGCACTTCCTCCTCACCTCTGTCCTCCAATGCTGCTGCTGATGAAAGTGCCAATCGAGATAGTGCCACAGCTCCAGAACCAAATGATTGCCCGGCAGAGGGAGAGGAGGAAAATGGAGCCCTTCTGCACCATCACCACATGCACCACCATCATCATCACCTGCACCTTTCATCTCATGGCCACACTCACCCCCTCCCCGGGGGCTCCTGTGACATAACAGGGATGGGTGAGTGTTCACAGAACCATGGGCCTGGTGGCAGCGGAGGAAGTGGGGTAGAATGCCCCAAATGTGACACCATTCTAGGTTCCTCACGCTCCTTGGGTGGTCACATGACCATGATGCATTCACGCAACTCCTGCAAGACACTAAAGTGTCCCAAATGCAACTGGCATTACAAGTACCAGCAGACGTTGGAGGCCCACATGAAAGAGAAGCACCCAGACTCTGGAGGCTCCTGTGTGTACTGCAGCAGTGGTCAGAGCCACCCTCGTCTAGCTCGTGGAGAAAGTTATACCTGTGGATACAAGCCCTTCCGGTGTGAGGTATGTAGCAAAGATATGTGGTGATGCTCCTTTTATTAAGGAGTGCAATAAAGTTTTTTTGTGTTGTTGATTTATTGAGCCATTTAGATTCATGTAAGATGTAATTGGTATTTTAAAGTAATGTATTTAACACTTGATTTTCACACAGTTCAAGACACAATGTCTGATATTTTCCAGGTGTGTAACTACTCCACCACCACAAAGGGCAACCTAAGCATCCACATGCAGTCAGACAAGCACCTGAACAACATGCAGACGCTACAGAATGGAGGCTCCATTGGCTCTGCGCAAGAGCAGGTGTTTGGACATGCCCCAGGAGGAGTGGTGGCTGTCCCCTCAGTTACCCAGGCTAGCAGCCATCACCCTCCCCACCATCACCCTACACAGTCCTCCACCCATGTGGCCGGACCTTGTGGGGCTCCCTCGCCGACCAAGCCAAAGAGCAAACCTACTTGGCGGTGTGAGGTATGTGACTACGAGACCAATGTGGCACGGAACCTGCGTATCCACATGACCAGCGAGAAGCACATGCACAACATGATGCTGCTCCAGCAGAATGTGACTCAGATGCAGCATGGCCGACTGGGCTTGGGAGCCATGCCCTCACCGTCTGAGGCCGAGCTCTACCAATATTACCTGACCCAGAACATGAGCCTTCCACCAGGCCTCAAGATGGACCCAGCTGGAGCTGAAGCCCAGTTCCTCATGGGGAGCTTTCACCTGGATCCCAACATGGCTGCCTTGGCCCCTGCACTTGGTGAGCTAGGACTCTTATTTTGCCTCTCTTGCTTTCAGAAATGTCCCTAGTTGCCCACAAAATCACCCGGTACAGTTCAGAACAATTTCTTTAATGTGAATCAGTTTCACTTGGACTTGATCTTGAATGTAATTTTATCGAATTACAAAGCAACATTAAATAACGTCATTCACTTTTTATTGATTCAACAGCACACAAATTGAGGTGGAGTACCCATATCTTACCTCTCTACACTGCTATATATACTAGGTATATCACAGTTCTTTAGTTTTGGCATCTGGCTTTCTTTCTCTTGCTCGAAGGTATGCCTGGCCTAGTGAACTTGACATAATTTTCCCATTTTACAAGCAGAGTGCCAGTGAAACATGAGGGAGTGGGAAAGAAAGCGGATCCATCTGAGACAAGTTTACAGGGCGGCTTACCCCAGACCCTCAAAATATTTCCTTACACATAATGTACATGATAGTAATGTACATGACAGTAGGCCTATGTTCATTGCTTTAATCTCACATGCACAGTAAAACCTTTTAGTGCACAAGACCAGTCTGCCAATTGGTTTCATCTACAAATGTATATCTATAAATGTGCCAAGTATCAGGCAGAAGCCCAGAGGCACTTAAATTAAGACTGTTTGTCTTCCCTCTCACACAGTCCTTAAGAGGACATCTAAGTGACACTATATCTATGAAATTTTGACTGAAGTTCACTTTATGACACCCATTTTTTTTGCTCACAAAAGGTGAGTTATAGGGCCAAACCTCAATGTTCTCTTCTCCCTGCCTTTCCCCTTAGGCAGCCAGCTTCATCCTTTTTATGTCATTATTCCCAAACTGCTGCTGAACTTCACCACTGGAGTTCTCTGTTTTTTTCTAACTTTGTAATTGCAGCTATAAATTTTATCTTGGTCAAAGAAGGGAGGTTAGAGGGCTCAGCATGGGTAATTCAGCAGCATAGCGGAGTGTTTGGCGTGCCAGTTACAACCCCACAGTTTGTACAGACTTGTCTCCAACTGTCGCCAGTTCAAAGACACAAACAAGAATTGATTGCTGTGACTAATTCTTTTTTCCCTCTGCTGCCATCTGGTTCATTTTCCTGTGAGGTGAGTTCTAATAAGCATGTTACAAGGGAGGCTATGATGACACAGTCTAGGCCCATAAACTACAGTAGTGTCATCTTTGGTCACACTTTAAGGAACTCTTTGAGCCATCTTACACAAACAGTCTGATATTAACTCTACAGTATGATACATATGGCTCAGTAAATCTCTGAGAGAATCCGCCATCACAAGAAGATCTCAGACCAGACGGCTAAAGTGAGAGATGCTCTTTCATACTCTCACTATGGATTTTGACTTTCCAGTGTCTTACTAAAGAAATAGATGACATATGTTGACCTCACATGATCTCAGCCTCCTGGTAATCCATGTTCCCATGATTCAGCTACTGTAGTGAAAGGAAGATGTGAGATGGAGTTAAAGAGAAGGAAGGGAATGTGACATTCAGCTATTTGTGCTGATATTTGTTGTCTATCGTATACTGTGAAACAGCACAAAAGACAAATTCAAGAGCTATTCACTGAAGCGTTCATTTTTGGAAAATGAATAAACAAAAATGATTATGTATAAACATCATTGTAAAAATATTTGTGTAAATGTAGACATGGATTGACATATTTACTTTACACTATTATTGTTTCAGTATAAAATAACTTATGTGAAAATAGATGTAAAGCTACAAATCAGTCTTGGTCTAATGGTTTACAACCAGAATTTAGTGAGGAATAGGATCCAGGCTTGTTATAAATCATTGAATCCATAGTAATGGAGCATGAGACCTAGGTAGAAATGAGAGATGTCAGGTGCAGGAAAAGACAGCACAAGGATACCAATTGGGCATGTATGTTTGGATCTGTGTGTTTTGTAAGAGAAAGTGTGTAAGGATCTATGACCAGGGAGCTGGGTCTGTGAGTGATTTCAGGGGGCTTCTCAAAGGTCTCCCTCTCTTGGCTATAAAAACTCAGGTAATGGAGAAAAGTCCGAGAGCAGGCTGCATACTGCAGCAATAAATAAAAAGGAGCTGCTGGAATTAATTTAGTGTAAAGCCAGGCGGGGTCAAGCCTGCATGCTCAGTCTGGGCAGTGAAAGATTAAAGATCAGCAAGCAAAGGCAAAAACTCCGGCTGCTCCTACCTCATTTTTTTAGCATTCATTTTTAAAGTCAGCCTTCCCAGACTGTATAGACATCAGTTTTGTGGTTGGTGTCATAGGATATGAGCATGCTATTTTTTTTCCCCCCTCTCCACCGTTTAGACTCAGTACCGAGCAGAATTAATCTGTTAGGTGTCCATATTGATTTAGAGGCAATCTGGAGAGAAAGAAGCAAAAGAATACAAGCAGAGAAGTGGATTTTGTTGTATTATGATTCAGTGAACAAGGGCGATTTACAGTAATGTGTGCTTAGGAACTCCTTAGTTCTTCAGTAATGATAAAATAACTTTTTCTCTGGGGCTCTTGGCCTCTGGAGTTGATTTACAGACAGGCCATGAAAGTGCACCAGCCCAAACATGGCAACGTTCACTCTCTGGACGTGTGAGGTTTTGGTCCTCATGGGAAAGTCCAGGGTGCTTTTTCTTCTTTTCCCAGCTCAAAGCAAGGCTAGCTATAGGCCCATAAATACATAAATGCACATTGTTCTCTATGCAATATTAGAGGAGAGCATGGCTTTTTAGAGTTGAAGATTCTTACTTTACCTGAGATGTTATCCATAATGGAAGCGGCACAAACTAATACTTCCTTTGGAAAACATTTTACTTCCGCCTGAAACAAACTCAAACTAATAAAATAATAACGTACACATCCTGAAGTAAATAACTGAGAAATAAAGTGATCTGTGAAAACTGAACAATGATTTAGACCGTAAGATAAATATATGTATGTAATCATGTTAATTACTTTATTAACCTTTTCCTCTTTCTTTTTGGCTGTTTTTGTGTTCCCACACATTCTAGTAGGTGGAGAGATCCCTATGGATGTGCGGCTGGGCGGTGGGCAGTTGGTGTCCGAAGAACTGATGACCCTGGGAGAAAGTCTATCGCAAACCAGCGACCCCTCCCTCAAGCTCTTTCAATGCGCTGTGTGCAACCGCTTCACCACTGACAACCTGGATGTGCTTGGCATGCATATGGGAGCTGAACGCAGCCTACCGGAGGAGGAGTGGCGTGCTGTGGTGGGTGACTCTCACCAGTGCAAGTTGTGCCACTACACCACTCAGCTCAAGGCCAACTTCCAGCTGCACTGCAAGACAGACAAGCATGTTCAAAAGTACCAGCTGGTGGCCCACATCAAAGAAGGGGGCAAAGGCAACGAATGGCGCCTGAAATGTGTGGCCATTGGCAATCCAGTGCACCTGAAATGCAATGCCTGCGACTACTACACTAACAGCCTGGAGAAGCTGAGGATGCACACCGTCAATTCCCGCCATGAGGCTAGTCTCAAACTCTACAAGGTTAGTGGTCTTCAAGCTCCTTTGCCACAACCACCATTCAACATATCTTGACAGTGTATCACAATTTTCATATCATCACCAAATATATACATAACAGGGGGATGAGAGCATGGAAGAGAGGTAGGATGTCAGTAGCATGGACATTTAGAACCAAAAACCTGATTTTTTCAGGCAGCAAAATAGCCAACCTGCAGTATGTTAATGCTGTCTGTATTATCAAACCATTTGAGGTGCTATAATACGACTGGGAGAAGTAGTGTTTGTGTCACATTTGGGAGTATTCAGCATTCAATTGAACTACGATGAGTTTAACACAAATGGCCAAATGTGTCTTTAATCCTCTCCCTGCTAACTTGATACTCCTCCACAAGACAGTAAATGTTCAAGTGTGTGCCCACTACACTATCCTTGCTGCTCTGCCAAGGCATGGACGACAGCTTTGCAGTGTAACCCTTACCTTCCCAGTAGTC
Organism: Thunnus thynnus; assembly: GCF_963924715.1. Classification (NCBI taxonomy): domain Eukaryota; kingdom Metazoa; phylum Chordata; class Actinopteri; order Scombriformes; family Scombridae; genus Thunnus; species Thunnus thynnus. The sequence continues at coordinate 20,032,440 of NC_089517.1, read as the reverse complement.
ATACAGAAGCAGGGCCACACTGCTGGCATGAGAAGAACATGGCAGGTGGAGCTGATTTGGAGGCTTAGGGGTGAATCACTTGGAGACGAATGAAGAAGTGTGAGGAGACAGAGGTTTGGTGCTAATACTCCTCGGAGCAGGAAAGACTGAATCGTTCTCGACAGCCGTATTGATTTTTGCTGGACTTGGAGCTTCACCTTCTCCTCTAATCATTCCATAATAGCCAATGGATGAACACTCTCCGAACAAATGGCCATAAATCTAACAGGCCTGATTCCACTTAGGTACCTATCCTGTGTGTCTGCGGCTTCGGCCATTCTGCGCTTAACCCAAACTGGCATAGCTGCGCAAACACACACAACAAAACACATACAAACACTGACAACACATAGTCCTGGTAAGCCTACACTACATACACACCAACAGAATCTAAAATATAATGCACTGTAATGTGCACCGTCTCCCTCTAGTAGGTGTTGCTTTTTAATTATAGTAAGCCTACTCCATTATCAAGTGTTTGACTCTTGAAAACACAGAAAGCAATTTAAACTATTCTATTGCTTGACATTTTTGTACTGGTATCTATTACAGTATGACTTCCTTTGGAAAGGAGGCATTAAAAGGCATGCGAACAAATGTGCTTCTTTAAGCATGGTGTCTTTAATCACATTAAAAACTTACTGTAGGTGAAGTGGTTCATTTATTGTAAACCTACTTGAAAAGGCTGTCTATTTGAAAATCATTCAGCATTATGAATGGTTCCTCAGAACCACAGGCATGGCAGACAGGTTTCCTTTTTCACAAGGCCTTTGTACTGAAATAACAGTGAAAGAGAGAAATCAATTTTCAGTGTTTTGTTAAAGGGGAAGGTGAGATGCAGGGCTCCAAGTAAAGCTGTTAAAGAGGGCCAGGGGACACAGGAGGTGTTGAAGGGAGAATGTACAGTTTGGCTTGTCAGTCTGTCGTTTGCACCGGAGAGGACAACAGGAACACTTCCATATGCACAGGGCACTTATGGATAGACACAAATATGCAACATATATGTGAATATGTTGAGTCAGTTGTGAGACAGCAGAAAAGCATATGTCCTTGTGTTTTTCCAAGCCCATGGTCATCCTCTCCTGGACTTACCCTGGCCCACATTCCAATGACAGTCTCACATTAGACCAAAATAGACAGGCTCTGGCATCCTCTCTCTCCTCCTCACACCTTTGGAGGGAGAGACTTGTTTTGTCTCACAGGATATGGTGCAGTTTATATTACATTATATGCGTGGTTTCCACTTTGCTGTGAGCCCAAAAGGCAAAAGAGAAACAGGTTTTTTCCTCCTCTGTCTCTTTTTCCGCTCAAGTTTTTAAGAGAGAAGAGACATATGTCATACTGCTGCTCAGGCTGTGGGGGATTAAATATGTACAACACATCCAGGCATGATCATTTTTTATGACTTAAGCCTCTTAAGTTGGCTCCATATTTCTTAAAACCAATTGATCTTCTGAGTAAGAGTGTGTGCATTTGTCCAGAAATTACCTGCTCTCTCACCCTGAGACACCCTAGTCCACATAATCTTGCCTCATCTCAGACACTACTCAAAAACAAAGATGTACACTAGTTGACAAGAATTATTACAGTATTATATGATTCACAAATGTGATTAGTGGACAACAAGTACATGGTTGTGAGGCCTCTTGGTAGCACTGGCTCCCCACTTGACAATGTCACAGTCTTCGCACTGCATTTAATTTACTGTCCTGGTAGAGATACTGACAGGCAGAAACCCACAGTGGCCCACAAGCCTGTAAACCCAACTTGGAATATTATGCGAGGACGAAAAAAGGAAAATCACCATTCATTTATTCCTCCCCAAATAAATCTGATGCAAATAGCACAATTTTTAACCTTTTTGGGGAGAAAATAAATCATCAAGTCAGCATAAACAGATGTAAGATGTGGGAGATGCTTGGGACACTTCACCCAAATCAAACTGGTTTGCATTAAACAGGCCCTTTGTGTGCACAGCTCCATATAAATTGGAGCCTGTAATTACTGGAATTAAAAAGGAAGGTTTAAACTGAGGGCTAAGCTGGATGGGATAATTTGAGAGTCTGTGGTATGTGGCCCATATTAGGGCTTTCTAAAAATATAACCCCCACCACCCCATGTATTGGAATGTTCCAAAAGACCACAGAAACATCCAGAAAGTCATCCCGACCGCTCAGACCACCACACAGCGGGGGGTGATGCTGTCTTCCCCTGTGTACTGTGTTCTCAGCTGAGAGATACCCATTCTGAGCTCTCTGTGTTCTGCCAACACCCCCTCATGCCCTGAACGTAACTTTCACCTTCTCTTTTTCCCATGGACCAAAGGGTTTTAAGTGGCTCTGATGATAGCATGATGGTCACCCATCTGCCCCAAGAATGGTTACTTTTAAACACAAACAGATGGGTTCTGTTGCGGTGACCAGATTCCAACCTAAACGTTAGTATGTGTACTTTGCTGTAAGAATACTCTCTTCATCTTGAACAAACCCTGCTTCCATTCTGATTTTATAGTTATCTACGTGCGTAATATGTGAATACGATAGCCCTTATACCAGCAGCAGTAGGCCTAGGGCTTGGCTATGTGTTAGTGTGGAGGTGAGATGAATAGAATTAATCCAGCTCTCTGGCCCTGGCTGCTCTGGCCAGACAGAATGGGTGGGGCCTAAACAGGCTCAGCCACAGGCCTCAGCTTCCAGTCAAGGGTTGGGCGAAAGGGGAGGAGCATGGGGGGGTTAGCTGGCTACCTTCCTTGTCTCGGGGGCCGGTGCAATCGGCGGTAATTGAGATTGATTGGATGTTATTTTTCCTCTTGCAAATGTAGTCCATTAGCTTGGCACATGCATAATCAGTTTAGAGCGCAGTTAGCCGAATGTAATCATGTTCCTCGGTGTCTGCTCACACAAAATCCACTCCAGATGCCGCTTGGCCATGGAAAGAAAGGGAGAAAGTGCCGTCACTATCAGATGGGGAATCTTTAACTAAGAAAGTCCTGACACCCCTCCTTCTGTCCTGCTCCAGCTGTATTGAGCACACACATAACTGTACAAACTTTTCACCTATCTCTCTCCCTGGCTTACACACAGTCAAATACGCTGTCTGATCCTTAAATATGTGAACAGGGCTTTCGATCATATGTTCTGCACTTTTAACTGCACCAACATAGTGTTAAGTAGAGCCCAGCAGCTGGCCCATTAACGAACACAATACATCTGTATCTTGGATGGAGTTACTGCTCTTATTTTACCCTTCAGTGCAATCCAAAAGAATTAGTGAACACTGAGGAAAGAAAATGTCTACACTCTGCAGAGACCAAATAGAGGAAAAGAGGCTGTAATGTAAATGAAGGGATTAGTGGTTACATGAAAAGGCATTAAGGTGTTTCACTGATGATCCTACTCAGCAGAAGCACTGGCTTCGAAGACTCAGGAATTCAAGCCGTGATGACCTCTCCACATTAATGATTATAACTACCAGGATTGATTCCAATCCTCTTGCACTATACTATAATCTGTAGTTGGGGTACAACCACAAATAGGTTCCAGCTCTAGAAAAATATTGCAGTTTTGCAATCAAATGAAGCTAAAGTGTAATTTGGCCTCAGATAAGATACAAAGATGTATTAGGATCAGTTGTGGCCTTTTCCTCGTAGGGATCTTCTTCGTTTTCCAGAGACAAAGACTTAAGCCAAGTGCCCACTAGACGATTTTGGTGTTCCAGATAAGTTTTCATATTTTACACATCGATGGGGCTATAGAATCTTGTTGCCTCCTGCTACGGGTCAGCATGTCCATGTTTAATTCCTCTCTCGAGCTACTCAATTGTTCTGGGATGTCCCAATCATTCCTGAATGTATTTGGTGAATGAGGCCAATTGTCACACTGGCCAACATCAAGAAAAAAATTACGGCAGGTAATGTGAGATGTCCTCTGGCAAAATGACGTCTAGTGGGCGCCTGGCCTTACCCGCTCACCCACCAGACATTTCTAAGAAGAGGAGGGGTAGGAGAAGGATGGAGAGACAGACAGGAGAGAGAGGATGGGGTGAGGGGGGGTGGGGGGTGGGACAGGAGGGTTGGAAGGATAGATACTCTGCTAATTATCATGGCTAGCCTATGATTGTTCAGTAATAGTGCTCAGTGGGAAAGGTTGCAGCAGTTCCAGGAAGAGCTGAGCTCTGATTTACTGGTACTACCGCTCTAATAAAGCGCTCGCTGCACATCCTGGGAGACAGCCCATTCTCTCCTTTCACATGCACAAGCGTGTGAATGCACACACAAACAGACACATAACTCCCCTTCTCACACACACACACACTGAGCAATCTTATGATCCAAAGTGCTAGAATATGACAACATAACACTCATGAATTGTAGCATTTTAATCACTCATAGATATGCTCTTATAATATGATTCTATACAAGTGATGTACAAGGGACCAAATGCATAACGTCACATTAAGGAAGTGTTTCAATTCTGTTCGGGCCCCTGTAACACCTCTTCAGTCAACACAGCCATGATCCTGAACCCAAGTTGCCCATATCTGTGTCAGTGGTTGCCTGCAGGGAATTAAACTCTAGTTTCCTACGTCAAATAGATCTCAGTTACTTTGAGTGGTGGGTGGAAGAAGGAAAGAGTGGCATACAGCAAAAAATCAGGATTGCAGAGAGGGTCTGTCTGACAAGTAAGGGGGGCCAGTAGGGCTTAGTGTTTGGCAGTGTGCAAGAATTTCACAACTATTCCAGCTCCCACCTCTTGAGAAGGCCAGGGAAAGGGTCAGGCTCTGACCCGTGGCACAGCTGCTGCTTCTGCTGCTTCTGCTGCTGCTGCTGCTGCTTCTGCTGCTGCTGCTGCTGCTTCTGCTGCTGCTGCTGCTGCTGCCGCTGCTGCTGCTGCTGCTTCTGCTGACTGGATGTACAATTGTCCTACTGTGGGTGTCACTGGGACTTAAAAAGTGACAGTGAAAGAAAGCAAAAGAGGGGAGAGGAAGGCTGATTAGACAAGGAAGCTTGCTCTTTCTAGCTTATTTTCAACAGCTGTTTACCACAACTGTTATAGTTAAAAGGGCCCAGGGCATTACAGACCAGATTATCTATACTGGGTCTGTGGTGGAGTTAGAGATGCATTTTCTGTGTTCCGTCACACAGAGCCATAGTGGGACTAGAGAAAGGACCAAGAGGATGTGTTAACATTGTCAGCTGGGAGTTAGAGATCCTTGGTCATTGTGTTAATGATTGTTTGCTTTGATGCTTTGATTTGATTTTTTTTTTTTTGGGCAGGAGCAGCAGAGCACGCTCTTGCAAGGAAGCTGCTGATCTTGTTATCTCCAGCCCGATCAGCTGAAAAGGCAGATTGATGTTTGAGGAAGGAAAGGAAAAGGAGGCAAGGGTATATTAGTTTTTGTGACAGGGTTCACCACAGTTTAAGGTGGAGTTAAGTTCCACTTTGTGTTGGTGTTTTTGTCACTCTAGGCAATGATGTATGGTTTAGATATATAGTTTATATCTCCCACCGGATTCCCCCTTTTTACAGACAAGAAACTGTTTCTTAGACATTCCTGTCACACATGCTAGGCTCTAAATCCCTCAGTCCTCCACTCTGCTTCTATCTTTGTTATTTGACTTTTTTACTTCCTTCTCTCACCCATTTATCCGTCTTTGTTTCTCCACAAAACTTCATGAACATAACAAATACACATCACCCACAAAACAAACCAGTATGGATAGTGAACCAGTGGGTGGTCTAGTATGGTGATCTGCTTAAGGTTAAATATCTTTAATCCAACCCTGCTGGAAAACTAAACATTCTCCCGAACTAAATCCTCTTTCTGCACCCCCATCCCACTCTCTACTTTTACCTGTAGTTTTGAGCTTGTTGTTAGAAGTTTCTTGTTCCTCACTATGGCGCAAAGTACTGTTGTATTGTCAACACACTGATTCTTTTATTGAATGAATGGATCTAGCTTCCCTAAAAAAAATTTAAAAAAAAAAAAAAAAAAAGATGCATAGAGCTTTCCCATCTTAAATTTCTCTATAATCTGTCTTGTAAAGATGTTATTACAGACATATCAGTCATGATCCTCTCTTCTTTTCCGCGGCCTTTACAATTTCCTATAAACTTATTGTGTATTTGGTAGTCAAACTGCAGTAAAATGAGTTACCATGTGGGCTGACAACCATTACATTTACATGCACAGAAATAACTAAACTGCACTGAACACCCAGATTGAAGTTATTGATAAAGACCTTTTCATGTATTGCAACAACCAAACGTCCCCATTAACCAAGTTTGCATGTGTTGTTTGATGGTCAAGTTAATTTTTAGAATTATGGGTGGTAGTCTACAGGCTTAGAAAAAAATATTCATATGCTGTAATAGTAGTAATACTAATACTTCTACTATCACTAATTTGGGGTATTTACTGGTCTATAAAGCACCCCAATATGAGCCCTATTCCTTGTGGTCTTAGTTGTAGATGAAAGCCCCAGCATGTGGTTTCAAACACAACACAAACACAAAAGAAACAAGACTTACTGCTCGTATACTTAGTAATGTATAGTAATGTGAAAGATACAACTGTAATAATAAGAGCCTTGCTTTTGTCTGGTAATAGGTGTATTTTAAATGCTTGCAAAGGAACTGTGTATCTATCGTGGCTTGAATGAAGTGTCTCACAGGTCTTTTTGCTGAACTAGCCAATACATCTGGCAACCTATGGCCACAGCACCTAAAAGACTAACAGTGGCAATTGGCAGGTAAACTCTGCTTTGATGAGGCCAGGTGGAGACTCCTGTGAATGTATGTTGCTCCTAAGCTGAAGGGATGGAGAGAGCGAGGCAGGCAGGCTTACCGGCTCTGTGCCATCAATACATCAGTGGCTTAGCCACCAGATTAATGGCCTCTGAGTGGTCAGGGCCACAAAACTACTCAGCTCTGAGGTCTGTGTTCATTGGAGCTGTACATGAAAGCAAGGTAGGGTGAGGAGACAGATGAGGAGAAGGGAGGAGGTCTTAGGTACCAGGATGAGCACACAGGGACTTCCCTTCTGTTTGGGTTTGGCCTACAGAGTAGAGTCATGGGACAGATAAATTTTATTGAATGATGGATATGTGGCCCTGGCTGTTGTTTCATTTCCAGTGCCTTGTAATGTTCCACTTGTAAGTCCAAAAGGATGTTTGAGTAGCTAAACGTCACAATAATGTAAGCATTGTTAAGCAACTTTATATACAGTGCATGTATTTAAAATGGAGGTAATTTTGTCTTTGAGCACGTTTAACATCTGACAACATATAATGCATTACACAGCTCTTTGTCTAACTGTTCAACCCGTTGACTTTGTTGTTTGTTTGAAGGTAGCTGGATTCTAGTTCAAGCTTGATTTACAGTTCTGCGGCCATTTGAATTGCTCCTAAACTTGCTTTTGTTTTACCTACCATTTTCTTTGTTTTAAAAAATCTTCCCCTAAGGTCTTACCATTTTGTGCTGCATCAATTACTGTTGGACTGCAGAACTTCAGTAATTTCTCGCCTGGATTTCATTGGCTGTTTGTTGTTGTTGATGGGTCATAGAGATGCTGATGCCTGCAAGCATGCTCTCCTCAAAGCAGTCTATTTTGGATGGGTTATCGAGCACAAAATCTGACATGAAGTACTCTGTGCAGTGAAAAGTTCACCTCACCTCTCTGTGACCACTATCAAGGCTTGAGTAAAAATGAACCATTCCACCAGTTTCCTGAGGTCAGTTCTCTGGGTAGAATGTTTATTTGAAGCAGTGAGGCCTCAGATGCATTTTCTGTAGTGCCAACAGAGAATATCCATCTCTTCCTGAACTTAATGGCGCTGGTTGTCCATCCATGATTTGGCTAATTGCTATGCGCTGGAGTCCAGGGTTAGAACTGGGAGCTGTAAATCTATCAGTGTTATGCAGACAATGTTTTCTCCAGATGTAGAAGAAAAGATTTCATCCTTTTGTAATTAAGCGGTGCAGCCCAGGGTGTCATGCGGTTTTTATTGGGGCCTCTGGAAAATATCATTTTGCACCTTGTTTTCTCATCATGCCTTTTATTCTTCAATACAAAAGATGGAAAAAAAAATGAAAAGATGAAAATGAAAAAAAGCAGCAGAGAATAGAATCTCTTGTTTAAATTATTATATGGAAATGACTAGGTGGTGATGTAAGAGGTATGGGGAGTGTGGGGTGGAAGCTCAAAGGGGACAAAGGCATAGTCTTGGAACCAAGGCAATTACATAGTCCTTCAGATGAAGAATATCAGGAGAAAAAGTCGTTTTTTAACACCAGGAATGTTCCCAAATGTTATCTTTCCCACGGGTGTCGTCTTCTACACCTGTGTTCTACTTTAAACTTACTGCGGGAATAAGAGAGAAGGGGAGCGAGTTGGGGAAAGTGATAGTGACTGAAAGAGAGGGAGACAGCTTTAAGAGTTGGGGACAAGAATGCTCTTCAGCTTCTCAAGGGCGCCGATACTTTATGGCCTTCACATTCCTTCATGACAAACTGATGCCCAGAATAGACAGAGTAGTGTTGGAAAAAAAAAAAAAAAACTTTAACTACCATGCCTTTAAGCCCCACCCTCCACATATCATCTCTGTTCCTCGCTCACCTTCACCTCACCCTGCTTCGTTTATGTGGCAAACCTCAGGGTCACACTGTCTGAAGTTTTTTCTTTACTAGCCAAAGCTGGTGAAAGCAAAGGACTGAAGTGCAGGCTTTTGTTCAGTATAAGCAGTTTCACACATTTGTGTTTTATAAAGTCCTCTTCAATTTCATGCTGATTTACAGAGGCCTCTTTCCTCTGAGATCTCTTCAGAGACACAGACAGCAGAGGAAGTCTCTATACCCACTGAACTCCGAGGCTCACTCCCAGATCATATACTATCCCTCACTGCCTTCCTTGCCAACCCCACAAACTCTTTTTTTTTTTATAATGTCAACATGTTCAATCAACACTGAAATTAAGGGCTGCTGAATAATTCAAACTTGAATCCTCCCTTCAGATGGCCTATCTCTGTCACTAGATAGGAATTTCCTTAATTTATGCTTGTTAGGTTGGAGTAGTCATGTTGAAATAATTTGAACCATAAGGACTGTCTGTGCAGCTACTGTTTAAATGAGAACTCTGGGAGCCGTTAAAGTTTGAACATGAAATTGTGAGATCTGGAATGCAAATTATTATTCAAATGATCAATGTATTAATTTGCATGCTGAAAGGCGTAAGGGGGGGGGGCATCTTAATAAGTTCAGTAATGCAAAGTATTTTATTATTTGTTGATGTTGCAGGAGTAAGGGTGTATTAATTTTGCAGTTGTGAGTCTCAGTGTGACCTAAATATAGCTCTCTCTCTTTCTCTCTCTCACATACACATATCTGTCACACACACGACACATCATCAGCATCATTTCACACACACACACACACACACACACACGCACACATTCGCTCTCTTTTTCCAATATATTTAATCCTTACTGTATTCATCAGAAATAGTCTTCCCAGACAATTCAGATATGTTCACATTCTTGTTTCTTTGCAACCAGCTCTTTTGGGGAGATTAAATGTCAAAACAGCTGAAGTTATGGTATATTAAATAGAGTTAAAACACACTTAAGCCTTAAGCAGTTGAAACTGTTAAAGCGAGGAGTCATATAAAGGCAATCCCTTCAGAACATGAAATTACTCTGAAAAATCAGAGATCCCAGGACCTGCTGTGTGATTTCCTACCATCTTCTCTTACACATCAAATGGAGCTTATCATTCAATTTTCCTCCATTTATAACTTTTTCTCCTTTTTCTAAGGCTCAGTTTCTAGTCTGCGCTGTCATCACTGACTGGGTGAAACGGACGGAACAATTTAGCGATAGGTCTTTTGGTATTTAGGATTATCTTTGATCATAGGGGATTCTTGATTCTTTGAGTGGTCTATTTAAATCAGGAGCTAGTTCATGACTGAGCAGCCTGCAAGGATGTGCAATGTAAAATCAGGCCTGAGATTGAAATGTCTAGATAACATAAAATGGGAGAAAACGTACTGTATGTGTTGTCAATTTCATTCTAATAATTTATCATTTTAAGATTGAGTGGCTTATTGTAGAATACTGACCATGAGTGGTGCATATAGTTAAGAGCGATCAGTCCTCACATCTGGAAGGGAGTTTAGGGCTTTTTAAATGAGAGATCCAGCATTGGAGTATTCCCAGTATTCAACTTAACTTTTAAATCATTAAACATGATGAAGCCATCTCCACAAAGTCAGGGGTTTATATACGAAAATCAAACACCATCTGCCATCTCTGATCAGAAGCAACAGCCATCAGGCCAGGGTTACCAAGGCAGAACAGGAAAAGCCATTAACTGCCAATCACTGCATCGATCGACAAGCCAGTCCACCACTACCAACCCCCCACCCCCCTCTCTACCCCCACTACCCCTGCCCACAGACACACTCATACAGTTTATCAGCTCTTACTGTACAGTGCAAACACAGACACACACACACGCACATACAGACTTGCGTAAAACTCACCCACACTACACAATGGGCAACATTTGGTAGAATTTGTCTTTTTCCCGTTTGAACCACATTATCTTTTAAATTATCTAGAGTCTAGATTTCAGGATCAACATTCTGTTCAGTTTAGATAAAGGTTGTCTGACTTTTTTTTTATATTGGCTCAGCAAACCCAATATGTTACTTGAAGGACAGTCAAGATGCTGTTCAAAAGATATTTCCTTCTGAGCATAGGTTTGTAATCTCCTCATTACCGAAATGCATCTCAGTAAAGTCTGTTGGCCTGTCAGAATGAGGGTAGACACTCCATTCTGCTCAGGCTCCCACCACATTTTTGGAGTCAACCCTCAGATAAAAAGGGAACTAATAGAGTCAGCGAAGGGCAAAAAGGGAAAAAGAAGATTGATTTTTTTTTTCTCCTCCATTTTCAGTGGTGTCGCTCGAACTGAGGGTCATTAGAAGAATATTTACCTACTTCCCAATTTAATAGAGATGCTGTATATCAGAGTGATCTGGATCAGAGGTCAGGGCTGGGGGGAGCAATTAAAGCGTATGGATCCAGAAGCTCTGGGCCTGTCCCATTGTGTGTGTTGTAGGCAGAAACAGATAGGTGAGCTAAAAGGGAGGCAGAGGCAATATGTATTGAACGTGGAAGTATTAATTTATTGAGCTTTGTTACTGATGTACTAGCGATGCATTAGTCAGGGGCACGAATGCATGCTTGGTGAGCGCACACCACACACAGGCACACACTTACACTGACAAGCATGCTTTTTTTCCCCCCCTGAACTGTGTATATACAGTGCACTCACATCGTACTTGTTTAACTATTATGTGTCATTTTATAAGTTTAACCAACAATGTATGCTGCTCGTCTGTACTGGCGCCATATTTTTGTAGTTTTCTCTTTTATTCATACTAAATGCGCTGTCGCTCCTATTATTCGGTCTGGTTAGGTCAGCCTTTTCTGGGGCCACACAATAGCCAGAGACAGAGCAGATATGATGGATGTGGCCTGGGGCCTATACTCTCGCTCTGCGTCTGCGGTGGCCTCATACACACATCAGCCACAGGGAGAGGGAGGGAACGCAGTAGGGAGGGAGGGAAGGAGGGCAGAGATACAAACCAGACCAGCCATTTTCCTCGTTCCGCTCATAAATATTTGTGTGGCTGATTTATAAACAGTGGAGCAAGAGAGGAGATCAAAGTGAACTGTAACGCTTATATAAAACTGGGGCTTTTTCATGACACTGCCCTACACACCATGCTTATACCTATTAAAGACAAAGCTATATATCATGAGGCATATTGGCAAGAGTACTGAATGGCCACTCGCACTTCGAGGGCTCGGTCTTCACCCAGTTGTGAGTCTAGTTCTTATAGCGCTACCCTCCAAAGTTCTCAAACACTAGTTAAAGGACATCAGTATGTGTTATAGATAAAACCCAACCTGCTCTCAGCCTGTGTAAACTCCCCCGAGGTCAGTGGCTTCTTAGATGGATTTTAAATGGCTGTAGTAATGCCAGGCAGTCATATTAAAACATAGCAGCGCATTGAAGAGTCACTGTGTCCTGATGGTGGTAGAGTAGCGTTCGTCACAGTAGACAGCTGCACATGCTGATTCTGGCAACCAGCTGGTCAGACGCAACACAAAGGCCAAGTCTCCTGTACAGCAGTGAAGAGGGATTAGGGTGGGGTGAGGCAGTGTGTGTGTGTGTATACTGTGTATGTGTATGTTTGTTGGAGTAGAGTACTGGCTTTGCATAACTTCATGTGTCCAAATACTGGCAGAGACACACACACACATACACATCCACCGTTATAGCACTCTAGAAGCAGAGACATTCTACACCTACAAGCAGTGTTTACCCAGTGCCCCCCCCAAACATACATACACATATATATCTCCCGTCCTACCCCCAGCCCCCACCCCCACCATTCATTCCCGGGCCTGGGTGCAAATGTGGGGGAGCAAGAGGTGCTCTCCTCTGCCTCTGGCCCTCTCCCTGATTAATAACAGTTATAGCTGGCAGATGCAGAGAAGCGCCATGAAGATGGCTGTTCACTGACCTCTGTGGGAGGAAGAATAGCACGGGTAATGGGAGAGAAAAGAAGGCCTTTTTTTTCAATGGTGATTCCCCCCTTTGTCCACCAGCAGGACAGGGTGTGCTCAGTGTGGCGGAGGCCTGGGACAGTTGCCGCTTAAACAGCCTGTCTCTCCGTCAGTCTGTCTGCGTGAGTGTCAAGAGACATCTGGTTCTCTAGCTGTGGGAACACGGTGGCATTATTTTTCTAGGCACTTCACTTAGCACTTACATAACACAGCAGTTCAGGTATGTGTGTGCTCTTAAAGGAGATGTTGCTTTTTTGTCTGACTGCGTGGATATTTTTTAATAATTGGCCTGTGTATTATAAAGATATGATTTGAGAAAGCCTTTTTACCATGTTTACAGGATGTATTTACAATCACTGAAAAACTAGACTATCCAGATATGTTTCTATAGCCCAGAAAGATAAAGGTATGATTCTATCATGAGCAGGAATCAGATAATGCGTCCCTCTCCCTGTATGTAGTTGTCCTTCCCCCTAAAATATGTTGTATATATTGTATATGACATGCAAGTCTGATCAGGTAGGCAGGCATTGTAGGGGGAGTTGAGAGAGAGAGTAGACTTCAGATTATTTTACCCCTGGTATGTCTGAGTTTGTGTGCAGGGAGTTCAAAGTCCTGCTGAACATCAGAGGGCTGATGCTGAGTGAGGCTGACTAGCTGCAGCCTGTGGTCTGGGAAGGGTTACTGAATTATTACTGATGGTTTCAGGGGTAACTGTCCGACCACAGGACTGGGGAATATTAATCATTTATTTGATTGTCCGCATGTGCTGATTAATCAATTTGAGTAGGATCTGCAGGATTAACTACCCTATTATTACCCTGTAAGAACAGATAAGAGATAAGACTTTAAAATATCATATTCCATTTATCATTTATTTTTAGGTCCCTGCTGATGAGGGTGAAATAAAAACTGAGGTGAGATTAGGCAGAACAGCAACATGGGGAAAGTGTTGGGGGAGGAGGATAAGAGAAAGAGGAATGAGGAGAGAGAAAAGTTTCTTAACGGCAGATTTTACTATTTCAGAAGATGGGTGAAACATACAGCTTTGTATTTCTTCAAACATGGCACAGAAAATCAAGTTGTGCAGCTGGGAGTGAGAGAGCGGAGAAAAAAAGGGGGGGGCGGGGAGACAAGAGGAACAGGAAGTTGATGGGAAAGTGATAGCTGTCTCCACCTGGAGTATAGCCTGAGCTGTGTGTAAAGAGGGAAGACAAAGCAAGGGAAAGGAGGGAGCTGCTGCAGTTGACTCCTACCCTGTTCTCTGGTTTAGGTAAGTTTGGCTCTCATACCGAGTATAGCTAGCTCAACTGATCCAACAATGGCACTATTCTTGTTTACCCCACTCACTATCTATTCAGTCTATAAATTCTCAATCTGCCAACTGTTTAATGTGTTATGTCATGTGGTAATGCCTTTGATTCCAACATGCCTCCGTTTGTAAATACAAGAGGCACTCAAAAGGCTGTGGTTTCTTTACAAGCATGGCGCCCCCGGCGCTTTGGTCGGGAATGCACTGAGAGGGAGAAGGATTGAAAGAGTAAGGCAGGGAGTGAGAGGTGGTTAGAAACTGTATACACTTCCCGTTGCTCTTCTGCCAACCCCTCTCCCCTCTGCCTCTGGTTGCGCAGGCAGGCAGTGAGTGAGAAATGTGAGAGGGAGGAGTATATTCTCTCTCCTGGCTGAACACAGCACTGTAATTATGCACTTTTCAGCAGGTTTTACCTTTAACACTTTCCTCCCGGGGTTGAGATTAGTGCTCACCATGCTTGATTTACTGCACAATTACTGAACAAGAGCTCTATCTAATCAATAAACAGGAAGGAGAAAAGTGGTACGCTTTGAAGTATAGTTTGAGATTTTTTGCACGATTGAGCAGTGTATATGGTGTAGCCAGTAAGGGCAGCTTGGCTTCGATGCCAGCCTGTGAAATATCTATTATATCAGGCACGCCTCTTTGCTTTACCAGTTCTCTAAGCCTCTTTACAGTGCTCAACTACTGGAGTGGAAAATGACATCTTTTTTTTTCTGACCAGTGCTTAACACAGAGGTCAGCAACAAATTGTCTAATAAGGACATTCCTTCAAAACATTAGATTAAAATCACAAGTTGTCCTATAAAATTGGGGCTTAATGTGATCTTATAACTTATGGGCACAAGTTACATGAGAAGGGATACAAAGCGCTCTTGTGTGGTAACTTGCTATGCCCTGTATTAGATGTCCCCAAATGAGGCAGCCAACACAATGACCTCCATGATGACACTTGCTAATGGCATGAGCAGTTATTTTAGGAACCTCCAGCGACCGGCCATCACAAGTCTTTCTGGGGCTTTGTAAAGCTTTTTGCCAGCATGACCAAAGCAATAGGCCTCTTCCAATTAGTGTGGTCAGTGTTTGATTTTTAGTGATGACAACTATATTTCAGCTGCAATTATGTTGCACTGGGAATGATGAGGGTTTAGGTTATTGATCCTCAATTGATCACCCTGATCAATGAGCACTTTTGTTTCTTTTTTATGAAAAGTGGAGTTATGTTTTTTTCTTTGGCTAATGAGCAGGCCCAACAAAATGCCCCTGTAAAGAAATCTGTGTTACCAGGGCCCATATGTATTAGTGATAGAGATGGTTATGCTCATGGGGAAAGGAGGGCACTGCTGAGTGCACCATTTTTCAACACAAGTGCGCTACCTCCCTGTGGGCATAGGTCGAAAGGCTACCATGGGTCGTATGAAAAAAAAAAAAAATCAAAATTGGGTCCTGATGAGGGGGGGGGGGGGACAACATCTGTGTCTTTTTTGCATTTTAAGTATAGATTTCTAACTCAAAAAGACAAAGGCTTAACATTCCTCTTTCTATAGAATGAACGGTAAGGTTGATAGGATGTGTGTAGTGAATGTTTATCGTACAAAGATACTAACACCTTAAATAGTGCAAATTGTGGAAGCAATGGTATATTTCATACCACTTAAAACATTTAGCTTTTTATCTCTAGTTTATACTCTTATGGACTACACCGACAGCACAATGTCAGGTTTTCACTCATTAAAGTTGCAGCTCTTTAGTTGCCCAGTACAGAAGAGTTGACAGTTGAAGCTGGTGGGTGTTTGGTGTATGAATTGCTTGAAGAACCCTCAATAGCAGTTTCACTCCAACAAGGTACTTCATGCTCCATGCAAATAAGCCCACATATAGACCCACTCTATATTTTCACCTCCACTCAACCCCACTCATTAATTTTCATTTTAAGAAGAGGACCTCTCAAAGGCCATGTCGCTCCTTTTGTCATTGCAATGCTGCTAATAAAGATAGCTGTGTAAGACTGGGTTAAATATTGACACTGGCTGAGCACATCATCACTGTTCTTAATTAGCTGGTGTCTCTAGCGAGCTCATGCGAGGGAAGTGCATGAACAACTAAACATTTCCCATCACGAGATCTCAAACACCCTCTCCCCAAAACACATTTCTATGAATTTTACATAAAAAAGGATACAAGATAAGTCATAAAACATACAGTGTTACAGCTATCACAGCCTTATTGCGTAGCCTGAAGCAGCAACCAATTATGTGGTAATGAAATATTTACACTACCAAACTGAGAACGCCAGGGGTGAAAGCTAGATAATACAAGCCTGAGGAGACTGTATTCTGTGTCTCCTCTCTGCCGTTACGTCAGCAAAAAGGTGGAACGGGAGATCAGCTAATGACAATAGGCTTAGAAGCAAGAGCGTGGGCAGACCTGCAGTTCAGTAAGCATGGCTTCTGGTCACCCTTACTGCTATCGGCACATTTAAGGGCTTTTTTCTGGGTCACAGTAACCAACGAAGAGGGAAGGAGACACATAATCGTAACATTGACTCCATGTCAGACACGTTAGGTTTTACCTCCAGAGTATGCGAGTCCTTTTGACTTCTGATGGCTACTCCCTCACAATGATATGGCAATGAATCTGCATTCACGGCAGAGTGTGATGTTTGTTCTCGAGGACTAATTGTGTTTGGGTAATGTTCCTGCTCTGAATTTAATTTTCACTGACTGCATTAATCATTACAAGTGGTGTCTGCCTGTATCTTAATCCAACACACCCCTATCCCCTGACTCACCATCTCCCTAACTCTTACAGAGCTCATTCCCCATTGCCCTCTCCAAACTGTTTTTCATCTTTCGTCTCCGTCTAACAAGCTTTTTGCTGCCCACATTCAGAGCTGCTCTGCAAGGCCGTGCTGCCATTGTCTAGCTGGCAAGTGACAAATGGGAGTCAGTGAGGTGTTGGAGACTCTTGACAACTGTGTGGGTGCAGGGCTGCCTCTGCCTTTACCCTACTAACACAACAGTGACCTACAGTACAGCCGAGTTCAGATCTAGGTAGTCAGTCATCTTGTTCTTATCTAGTATGCATACACACACTTCCATTAACAGCCCCTATATACAGTAGGTCTGTTCAGACAACCATCAAGATGCCTTTCATACATTCCTGAGATTTTCCTGTAAATCACATGGAAGTCACAGATGTGCAAGATGATTATGTTTGTTTCATAGCTGTAGGTGTCCATAAGCTAACATTTCATCAGGTGTTGCTTTGGTTTACATTATAAACATTATCCCTGGCAGGGAGCATATTTGACAAAGCTGTGTACTTAAACACACAATCCATAGTGCAAAGCACATGAGTACACAACTTGTGTCACACTACAGTAGTAGCTAGTACTGGTAGTACTTCAGAATTCAAACTTGTTTGTTAGCCCAATTTCATAGCCAGAGGACAGGGAGTGGTTTTTAGTGTAATATTAGTGGCCTCTAGATGCAGTCATCTTTGCCTGCTTGTGATGACTACCCATATACGGGGGTTGGGTATTGAGAAGTTCAGTTGTGTTTTTTTCCTGTAGCCTTTACATTTTTAGAGATACAGATATTCCTGCTAGTCCTGTCCTGTCAAAAGACTTGTTACAACACAAAAACCTGTTCCCTTCCTCTGTGATGACATCAGTTATTATTTGCAATAACGGTTAATAAAACACTGATGCAATGTTGGTATTCTAAGTCAAAATCTGAACATCTCAACATGGTCTGTGCCTAGTGTTTTGTGTAAAAGAAAATCAAAAAGCGTTCTTCTCCAGCCCCATACAAGTAATTGTTGTCACCGCTGTCCAAAATGGAGGGTTGCGATGTTGACACAGTACTGTGGGTAATGGAGAGAAGGGCCAGGGCAAGTCCTGATTTGCCCCATTCAGCTTCCAGATGGTACCTTGCCAGTACACATGTCATCAAGTGGCTGTAACAGTTGTTTGGGTACCCCCATGGCTCCACCCTGCTCTCGCCTCCTGCAGGCAGACTTATTGTACTGCAATTTTGGCAAGCTCCTCCCAGCATGGCTTTCATAAAAGCACCAGGAGGTTAAGCTGTTAATTAGCTACTGAAAGAGGAGGGCAACAGCTTGCTGTTAATTTGCTTTACTCTTTTTTTTTTCTTATTTGGGGATTGACATCATTTCCTGCCTGTTTTGGAGTCAGTGCCGTGTGTCACAAAAGCAGGGCCTAACTCATTACGAAGGGGGGAAATGTGTTTATCTGGCTACGATTAGAAGTGCACATTATGTATGTATAGCCATGCTTATCCAAATGTTCTTAATGAGAGAGACCCTGGACGCCAGTGTGGGGCTCCTGTGGGCATAGGCCCAGGCTCGTTATCACCACACAGGGCATTGATCTCTCTACCGCCCGCTTGCTTATCCTCCTCCTCCTACCCTTTCAAAGACAGTGACTCGCACATGAATTATGTGGACACATTGATCAGCTGATTGAGAGCTATTGTTTAGAGCCCTGGGTCATTATTGAAGGAGGGATTACCCAACTCTTGTTTTGCGCGTGCTTATGGGAGAGTGTATTATTCAGCTCCTTGTCACAGCACATACTCCCCTTGGCTCACCTTAGATTTGTAACTGCTACACAAATTTGCACACACATACACACTTAAACACACACATACAGAGCACATACAACAGCCTACACGATCAACATGGCCCAAATGACTGCCTGCATTGATTGCCTTCCCTCTGCAATTATGTTCCCATTGTTTACCTCCTAGCATCTTACTCATTCAAACGGAATTCAATAATTATTGCTTTATTTAATGTTAAAGTAAGTAAGAGTGGTGGGTGTGGAGCACCAGTAGCTGTATTGTCTTTAAGTGTCTCTGTGACCCCTCCCAGGCTACTTTGTTTCATAGGCCCATGTTAAGTCATCCTCTCCAAGGACACCTACAGTGATCCATCTTTACCTCGCTGCCCTCTCCTACAACGCAGAGGTCCGTTTTGTTTCTCTCTTCCCTCCCAGAGACAAATATGCAGCCTGTTTTTATTCACCGGTAGTGATGGATCATTTCTACAGCAAGGCAGTAGAGGAAGCAACTTAGCACACTCGGAGACAGAGGGACAGGATGTGGTGGAGAGGTGGCAGGGATTTAGGAGGAGTAATGGAGAAGAAAGGACAAGGGTGGAGATGAGGTACAGGAAGCAGTAGGTAGGCAGATTGGACTTGGAATACGGAGTCCTCTCAGCCACAACCTAACTTTCAGGCATGTTGCAGCTTGCAGTGGCTAATTCAAAGCAGCCACCGCACTTGGCACCCAGTGGGGCCTCTGTGGTTGGAGCTGTTGTTCGTGCTGCTAGCAGACCTGGAATCACAGGCCAAACTGCAGACACTCACTGACTCCAGTCACTCTGCTTTGCTTTGCTAAATAACCCGCTTACGTTCCAGGGGAATCCCAGAGTGCAGATTTATGAGAATCAAGTCCCCAACAAATCTCTGCACATGTACAAATACACTGCTGCTGGGAAGAAAATGGTCATTCGATTGAAATATTTTCATTCTCTAGAACCTAATCCCAAACTTAATCCTCATCATTAAAATAATCTGTCTCTGAATTTAACCTAATCCTTATTTATAACCTTTACAATTTGGCAGCAGTTGGGCAACTACCTTTTCAGATATTCTATTCTTTTTGATGCAATTTGGATACAATGGGATGGTAAAAAAATACTGTATTGTACAGTACAGTACATACATACTATGGCCAGTTGTCACACAGTGAGGCGTGAGTGTGTTTTTCAGCCCAAAAGGCACATTATATTATCCCCTTTCAGATTGAAATACAATTACCTCATTGGTAGTAATTGCTGCCATGACATCACTGTGTTTGAATAACAAAGGTCCTGCTTGACTTATTCTAACACGTCTTAAGTCTGGAACTTGTTTGTACATTTTTTCGCAGCTGATAGAGAACACCTGACTTCTGCCTCTGTGATTTCAGAGGATATAATCTTCTCTGAAAGACTGGTCTGCTCTATTGCAGTGCATTGCATGGCTTCAGGTGTGAATTGTAGTTTTATAACCTGTGTAAGCTTCCCATTGCGTACATGTGTGTGTGTGTGTGTGTGTGTGTGTGTGTGTGTGTGTGTGTGTGTGTGCGCACACATACACACACAGAGAGACACCAGCTTTTAGTGCAGAGAATCAGGGAGACAACTACAAAGCAATATCCAGGCAGATACTCACTGGCTCTCTCACAGAGGGAATTTAGCAGCTCTCTTAGAATTGATAGCTATTTAGCTCACAGATAGTCATCTGTTTTAATGCATTAATTTTGTATTAACAGCACTGCCAAATTTAATGGTGGAAATTAGGGTATGATCATAATGGTATTTGGCTGTGTGTGTGATAGTGTATGAGTATGCGTGCATGTTTGTGTGTGTACATTTCTGATGTTCTTTTTGTCTATACTTTTGTATGTGTTTGTTGCATGAACATGCTGTTTTATATAGCTCCATTGGGAGCCATTCTTTGGAATTACTGGCTCTCTGTCTCCCTTCCACCCTTCCAGTAATACCCACCTCCATCTTGTGTTAGTTGGACTCTCTCAGCAACCACACTGTTTTGTGTTAAAGGTGCACTTTTACTTTGCATTTAAGTGGATGGAAATGTAGATGTATGCAGTGCTCTGGGTGGGTGGTGAAACTGATACAGGCACGTATTGCCCACTCAGAGGGCAAGGTGCACTGTAGAGTTGTGAGAGAGAGGATGGGGTGGTGCCCACACCGCCCCTGTCCCTCTTTACCTGAAAAAGCAACGAGCACTGCTTCAGCCTCCACAGAAAGAGACAAGGTGATCTATTGGAAGCGAGAGGCTTGATAAACCGTGATAACATTTTTAAACTTTGAAAACCACTACAGTATAAAACAAAGCTTTGAACAGGACCTCAGGGAAAAATCAAATTGAATATGTTTTAACACATTAAAATGTAATTTAGAACATCGCTTAACATCTATAAAACAACAAAGATAGTTAAGTATCATTTCGGGTCATCTAACCAACCTCAGTTTTTACAGTAGTGGGCTGCCAAGGACACTGACAACTCACAAATTAAAGAAAACAAAATCAGTTGATATAATAAGCAAAGTAAGTACATTTTGACAGGAATTTCTCTCTTTTCTCTCTTTAAAACACTACAACAATTTAATACATCATTCATGTGTCTTTGTAATCTTATCTGTAAGATCAGGCCACACATACAGTACATTCACAGGCATACAAGCATGTCTCCCATACCCAATTGTTGTCACACACTTGCTCAGCTGAATCTCCTATATGGCTGCTGTAAATTCCCAGACAGTTCAGCGGTATTGAGTCCATGCCTCTGATCCAGCCAGCTTCCCCCTATTATGCTCCACAGCTCCCCCTCTGTTGGGGCCTCGATAGGGTGCTTAGAAACCCCAGAGCCAGGCAGACCAACTCCTTCCAGCCCAACATGACTTTTTCATTAAGCCGCCAAATTCCTGCACTCCAGTTGGAGGTGATTTATCAACTAGGGGCTTCACTGCAGGTTCATAGGAAACAGACATAGGCCCTGTCTCATGCATTATTATGTTTCACATTCAAAGTGTGTACATATGCATGTGCGTGTGAGCTAGACTGCGACTGTACTGTGTCCATACTCTGTTTGCTCTCTGTCTTCCAAGGGAATCCAATGAGAATCCATGTTTGAGAAAGTTTACGTGTCTGATGATCAGAAGGTTGTTGTTCTCATGAGCATACTCTGCTCTCTCTGGCACTGTGGTGTCATTTTGGCTCAGTTCTCACTGGAATACTGAATGAGCCAGGGGCCACCTCACTGATCACTCTTCATTGGTTTGATCTCTTACCTTGTTCACTGACTCTGAAATGCCCCCAGCTGCCTTGGGTCATGGCCAGTGCAGAGATGGTGAAAGTGGTGGTTTACAGGTGTAACCGTTTGACACAGTAGACAAAGCTACAAGCGGTGGGGCAAGTCAGTTTTGGCCCTGTTGAGGCCATCTTCCTGGCCAGTCAGGTTTATAGTGAATTATGGCCGATTCTGGGGCAGGCGGTCTCAGGTTTACTCCTATATAAACCCTGGGCTTTTTATGGGAAACTATAAAACTCCCAGGATTTTTTTTTCTACCTCTTGAGACTAGCTTTGAAGTTTCAGTCAGGTGCTGTCATTTTTTAAACTTGTCTTCTTGTAGATTTTTGGAGCCTTGAGTCATTTGCGGCAAGAACTCTCTTTTTTTAATTCAAGACATCTGCTATGACTAAAAGCAGTTAGCATGATGGATTTGGTGTTATCTATAACTGAATCTGTCTCTCAGGTTTCTCTACCTTAGTTCTGATGCAATATTTGTGCACAGAGGAAAAGGAGGAGAAGGAGGAGGGCTCCCACAATATCCAGCAACACCTATTCATGACATCATGGATGGCTTAAAACGAGGAGAGAAAGAAGGGCACACAGAGACACAGAGCCTTTTACAATCACCTAATAACTCTATTACACCGAGCTGTGGGGCTCACAAAAAGGAGGTGCGAAAAAAACTCCTATTCCTTTTCCTGGAAGCGGTGTCTTAATGCACATTTTAGGTGTAGAAGAGAGAAATATGAAACTAAACAGAATGAAATACAATAGCTCAGAAAACCCCATAGCAATATTACAATATTGCCAGAAAATTAAACATTAGGAGAAAGGGACAAGAGCATTTTAGGGAGGTATAATATTGTTATGATTGTTTTTCACCAGCCTGTCAACACCTGATTTAGATGTAATGTGGTTAAATGTCTAATGTTTCCAATGCCAGCCAGCCAGCCATGCAGTACAGAACAGAACAGACAGTTCAGTTTCTTCTTCATAAATCATAGTTTTCTCAAACTTTATCTGAGTATGTGGATGATTTATAAGGTAAATGATCACAGGGAGGTTTTTACTCTTTTAATGCAATAATTGGTAATAAAACCTGACTATAAATACTGAGTAAACCCAACTTTAATCACAATTAAAAGCTGTCACCATTGTTAATGATGGGAGTAATTAGGTTATTCTCAATGCAGGTAAATATTGATTAGTGAATTTTACCTGGTTAGAAATTGCATGTGTTAATGCCTGGAGCATTAATTCACTTTTCCAATTGTGTTTCAGTCTTTTTTAAGGCCTTAATTAAACAATTGTGGACAACATATTACAATATGCTGTTCACTTCTAAAGAAATGTGTCTCACAGAGGACATGAAGGCCACAAAAAGAGTAACAACAGGAAAACTTTTGGTGACTGACATTGATTGCAGCCACAGAAATCCACAGCAAGACTCCAGAGTTTGATATAGGAGCAGCACATGACAGGCATGACACAAGTGGCCATACCGAGTCTGGGGCTTTTATTGTAAACATGTAGAAACAGTCAGTGTGATGCTTTAGGATAATGGTCAATAACCCTGTTGCTCACACCATGCCCAGCCATATTGTCTTGGCCTTGCATCATTGATTGAGCTGTGCAGGAGGTAATTAGACTGGGGCTCTGTGGTGTGACAAGAGGTTGTGGTGGTATGGTGTCACTACGGGGTGTTAGGCATGTTGTGACACTGCAGAGAGCGGGCTGAAGACTGGACTAGGTCTGCTGTTGAGTCGTGGAGGAAGTGCTGGGGTTGACAGGTCAATACTGATGCTGATTTCCTGTCCTCTGAAGGTTGTCCTCCTGTTGCGGAATGTTCCAGTTTCTTTCAGAATGCACTCAGTCCCCCTCCTGCCTCTCCACCAACTGAGTTTGCCTTGCTTTCTCAATAAGAGAGCGAGGATTTAACTCACCATGATCAATATTTAGTATCCCATGCGTGAAACAGGCAGATGTTTGGAGTTTCCTTTTCAGAGACGGGAGGCTTCTGTTGAGTGAAGGGGATCAATGCTCCCTTCTGTCTGTGAGGCTGCAGACCCACGGCTTCTGAAGGGTGGCTGATGCGATTCCTGCCCACCCTTGGGCTCCTGAGATTTGCGTGCCTCCCAGGCCTCTCCTGTCCTGTTAGCCCACTGATACAGACACTCACGCAGACAAAGTGCGCAGTCCAAACAGTTGTCCTGAAGTGGAAGAGGTCTGGATGTTAAACAACAGGGCTGTGATTGGGAATTGATTTGTTCATTTGCCAACTGTGTGAGTGAAAGTGAGTCGGTGGTGCCTAGCCAGCTATCTGCCATCTACAATAACCTCTTTCTCTCTTTTTCCCTCTCTCTTTCTCTCTCTCCATCCCCTCCCACAGCACCTGCAGCAGCACGAAAACGCGGTGGAGGGTGATGCCTGCTACTACCATTGTGTGCTGTGTAACTACTCGACCAAGGCCAAGCTCAACCTGATCCAGCATGTGCGCTCCATGAAGCACCAGCGCAGTGAGAGCCTCAGGAAGCTTCAGCGCTTGCAGAAAGGTCTGCCAGAGGAGGAGGAGGACCTCAGCTCCATCTTCACCATTCGCAAATGCCCCTCTTCAGACACAGGTCAGAACTTGCCCCTGTGGCCCTCTTTTAGCGTCTTCTTATGTGTGTGTGTCTTTGCTTTTTGCTGATGATCTCTACCTATGCCGCTCTGTCTGCTTTGCACACATTAACATACATCCATTCGCTCCATTGAGTCACTTTATATGCTTGAGTTTTCGAAATTGGTCATTTTTCTTATACATATTTTTTGAGTAGTGTTTTATGTTCTTCATACTTTTTGCTGTTTTGGTTCAAAAAAGATGATAGAGGCGGTTCAGCCATAACTGAAATACACAAGACATAAAACTCAACTATACATTACTATTTTTGGACTCAAAGTAATTTTTACATTGACAAAGCAAAATGAAACTCTAAAAAACATAGAGGAGAGAGGACATCATTCAAAGGAAAAATGTATTTAATTCTAACAATATTTTTTTTACTACAACAATGTTACTTTATTTTTCAGATGTATTTTGATAATTTTAGGTGTTTTACACACATATCATTTACACAAAATATTGCTGCAAAGCCTGCCTTCCCCAGTCAATGCAGAGGTCCCTGTTAATGAGAACTATGGAGCTGTCCTCTTCAGCCATTAAAGACATATTGAGACAGAGCATTAAGGCCAGAGAAGGAGGAGTCGAACAACAGCAGCAGCTGCAACAACAACAAGAACACCAAAAAACAGACGCAGCTACAACAACAGTAGCATGACTAAAACAAAGTGCCCAGACTGCTCATTTATTATGGACTGATTAGGAAGAGTGAGCTGTGGTCAATTAACACTCTTTCTTAGCAGAGATTTGGTTTTCTAATCACTTTAACTCCTGTGCCCTGACAAAGGGGCTCTATTGTGTATCCCTCCAAGAGGGAACCATTACTGCCCTCGCACACATACTTGCTGTCTGTGTTATGTAGGGAGAAAAAAAAAGGCCAGCCTGTGAAGACGCTTTGTTCCAAGGAGGCAGGGATAATGAAGCCAGCGGCCGGGAAATTGCGCAAAAGGCAGTCACAGATCTGAAGCAAATCATTAGAGAACATATTTAGCAGAGCAATTAGGGACAATTAAGCTTTCTGCTCGCTGCACTCCAAATATGTTAATGACTACAGTACAGTGGACAAGCGAACATGCAAAGGCAAGAAGAAGGGCCATTTAGGTTAAAAGGGTTGGGGGGTTGGGAATTTACTTTTTTTGGTTCAGACAGGAGGAGTTGTGCTGTTTGCAAATACATGTTTCTTTCTCTCTTTTTCTCAGCAGATGTGTTTATCCATCTCTTTTTTCTGGTTTAAACTTTGATGTGCTAGATGCCCATTTTTGCACCAGAGAGAGGGGATGCAAGCCTTAGGTTAAGTAATGGGCCTGTGTAGTGAGGCTGTATGTGTCAGTGGACATGCACACACATGCAGACAGACATAACTCCCCTGCAGAGCTTCATCAAATTACTATAAAGCTCATCTATTCCAACAGAGCACTATATCTAACAAAATATAAAATTAGAATAGAACTGAACTTTAACTTAGAGTTCATGTTTTAATAGTGTGATTGTGTGTTTTAATGATGGCATGTGACTATTGGGATTGCTGTTATTGCCTTTCCCTTGCAATTTGCAGAGCTGCTGCATCTCATATAATTATATGCCTTATGACATGGATAAAGAAAATTCATTGTTCTTTTACACCAAGCTGCAGATAGGTGATCATTGTTAAAACAAATACAGTAAATATGACCATAATTATTTATTAGGAAAAAAATTAAGTGTTTAAAAAAAAAAAGACTAAGCACCTTGATCAAATTATCCCAATAACAATCATACCTCTTCGTCTATAATCATTAACTCGACTAAAATTGCTGACTCTAAAACCTCACTTCTGCAGTGCCATTTCACACCCCAAATGCCTTGTTCCAGCATCATAAACTGCCTCAGTCCACTTCATAGCCCCACCCCTGCACTAGGGCTGAACCATTCCCTCCTAGTGTAATATTTAATTTCCTCTCCGCTAGCTCTTCTGTGGCACATGGTTCTTTTTTGTGGTTGAGGCATAGTTGCTAAAGTGGTGGAACGTTCCCTGGCTTGTTAAAACAAAGTTGCCCCTGGATTTCTGGGTCACCTAGACAGTAATTCCCTCGCCTGCTGCTGTGCTGTGATCCTGTGAGTGGTTCTCTGCTTGTGTTAGGTGCTGGGCTTGTAGCCTGCCTGGGATTTTTTCCCAACACATATGCTGCCTGCCCCCCACCCCCACTTCCTCCCAAAAAAAGCTCACAACTATCATTAAAGACAACATTATACAGAGAGGTGGTAGAAATGGTAGCATGACATAATTCTTACTGTCAAGCTACTTTAAAAAAAATCTCCTTCACTTCTCTATTTTACACAATAACGTCTTTGAGCCATGTGAAGTCAACCGATACTTTTCTATGACAGGTATGAAATTAGGGTAGTTCACATGTGATCTGGTGTGTTTTATATTTTATCTTATGAGGATGCAGCAAAAACAGACTAGAGGGATTTGACGCTACATATCTTCTCTGGGCTGGATGTCTGAGGAGGAGAGCAAGGACAGCAGAAATTAAGTTTCTTTCCAATTAGACTAACGCAGGAATAAAAGGCTGGCATTGTTTTAACTCTTGCTCATACTGAAAATGTGCTGCTTAGGCATGTTGCTGTGTGGCTCCGCCTCCATTTGTCTTCTTTAACCCTTTATCTATGGGGGGGAAACAAAGGAGGCCTCAGAGGGACCCCAGCCCCACACAGCTGGCCTGTGTGCAGAGATCACTGACTAAAGCCCAGCACTGACTTGAACCAATGAACTCTCTGCACTGTTTTAAGGATATCCGTTCATTACCGGATATATATAAAAAAATACATAAGGAAAGGCAGGGGGAAATGTTGAAATTCCCCCTATGTGTTCATTTGTGAGGACAGTCGGCTTAATGGCACGAGGACAAGATTTATTTTAGGTTTAGAGGTTGTAGACAAAAGTTAAAACCTAGTGTCATGTTGATGTCAGGTGTAGGGGTTAATGGTGAGTGCTGACAACTGTCAACAGAAAGGATCATGATGCATGGTTGCATGGGTATGTGTGTGAGAGAGCACAGAGATATGGAGAATAAGAGGAAACAATGGGGAAGGGACGTGAAGGAAGTGGGGGGAAACGAGTTTAGGGAACTTGTGTGTGAGAGCTAGTGTGACACTTGAGCATATGATGACCCTATTTCATATGAGCGATGTTCACCAGGGCATATAGCTCAATGACACATTGAGGTTTCTCATTTCTTAACATTTAATCGACTTAAGTTATTTTTTGAGCATAGAACAGAATGAGATCATGCTTTTAAAAAGGGCAAAGCTAAATTGCACTGAAGGGTGGATGCCCTCTTGCAAGACATATTTGCTTTGTTGTGTGTGTGTGTGTGTGTGTGTATGTGCATATGAGAAATAGAGAGAAAAAGAGAGAAATTCAGAAGGGAACATTTCATAAGGGTTTGTAAAATATTTGTATTTTTCAGTGGCGGCATACGTGTGGGTATTTATATGTATGTGTATGGAGGAAGCAAAGATGGAGGCTGACAGTGTGGATTAGCTCCTGCTGTAAATCTGCCTCAGTCACAGATGGCAGGCCCTTGATCGCTGGGCTGTGACGGCTTGGCTCTCAACGCAGGAGGAAATCCCTGTCTGTGAGCCTAGGAGGCTGGGAAGAAGAAGGCTGGGGCTGGGGCCGCCTGGGCAGCCACCAGTCATTGTCTTTCGTCTGTGTAGACATAGAGGCCTGGGTATTGAAGGGAGAAGACTGGTTTGGGGTGAGGTGGGAGGGGTGGGGGGCGGTGTGGGGGGGGGGGGGGGGGGGTATCTTACTTTGACTCTGCAGTTGTTTCATCCACCACACCGCCAAGAGCTTGTAAGTGGAACTTAAGCCTCCAGTTTAGATCAGCGTTACTTTTAATGACCAGTTTGAGAAAGTGGGCAGGGGAGCTGTGTGCATTATTAAATGGAAATGAGACGAAAGGATGCATACAAATTACTGCATAATAGTGGTATCCAAAATGAGATCCATTGCTTGTTTTGCTAAAAGGGGTGCGCTTTCAGGGTCACACACCTAATAGCAAGGCCTGTCCTGACAACAGAGGCATTTCTCTTCCCTCCCCACATGCCTCCCTCTCCCTCTGTGCCTCATGCATAATTCTTGAGATACTCATGCAGAATGGGTTGTGACATGGAAAAATACACTAATTAAGCAAATGCAGAAAAATCACTCATAGTTTAGAGTTTACTCAACACCTTGAAGCTCACATGTTTTCAATGATGGCAGACAGGATGTGTCAACATCCAGTTTGTTAAAATGGTTTTACCAAATGTACAATGCACTATATTGAACCATGCCTTCAACCTTTTGTCTCATTCTCTGCTTTTAACCACTTTCATGTGGCATATTAACAGGGTCTGACTCTCCCCTGCTATCATACTTAAGCTATCTGTATGTCCAGTGGCTAGGCTAAAGCTGTAAAAGCCAGGTAAAATCAGAGGTGAGCCAGGCCACGCTCTGATGGCATGCAAGGGCCATAGTCTGAACTTTTTCTCCCCACGGACAAGAGCAAAACAGACGGCAGCCATTTCTGGAATGTCCTCCTTTATTCATGTCTGTTAAAATGCAAAGTAAACCTTTCCAGAAACAGGATATTGTAGCCCCTAACCACCAGACCCCTTCTACATGCCACATTATGGCCAATCTGAAAGTAAGTTGTATAGACAGACACTGCTGCAATGCGCTTTTAATAAAGGCTGTTATTGCCCTGGTGATGCAGAGTGGATATGAGGATGAGGACTGTGCGGGCCTGGATGAGTAGGGCCCCAGAGGGCCTGCAGCTCAGTCAGGCCTCCGTCAGTCGCCTGCCTTCTAATCCCTGTCCGAAGGGCATCTAGGCAGCATAGGAAATTGTTTGCTGTCCGCAGAACGTGCCAGGAAATTCATAAATACATTACTTTTCATTTTGAAAATATTACAAAAGACCAGACGTTTATTAAAAAGCCAAAATGATGGCTTTATATATTTTCCAGTTGTGTATCAGCATTCATATGACCCTGCTGCTCTAACTAACACAAGCAAGTCTTTTCTTCCCTGTACCCTCTGCTTTATGGACAGGCTTGGTTTGGATTCCTCTGCTGGCTCATCCTGTGATAGCAAATTGACCAGAAAGCCACCACTCTATTCTGGGATAGGCTGTGAATGAAAATGTCTTGTGTTCAGATTTTTACTACCTCTCCTGACTGAACCATCGTTCTGTAAATACTGGCTAGCTTAGCCCCTTGGGCTGGATGGTGGGTAAAGTCTGTTTCCTCGTCTGCCAGCCTGCCCAACATTTCTGGCCTAAAGGAGAACAGAGGGAGCATAAATGTCAAAAACAGGTGTCTATAGATTAAAAGACAGAGTTGATCAGAAAAGTGATCAATTCAATGAGGACAAATCGAGTCATGCTGAAAAAGTAACAGCCTCTTTAAAAATAGGACATGAACCTTTGAATGCAGTAGTTGTACTTGGGTAGATTTGCTCATGTTGTTTTCACCTTGTGTGTGCTCCGTATGTTTTATGCCCTGTGTGTGTGATTTCACTGTCATTTATGCCATGTGGGTGTAAATATGTGCCAGATTTTATTTTGCAAACTCGCATACCCATAAATGAGCACACACATAGGTGTCCACACTGAGAATCAGGCCGTGTGTGGGTGCGAGAGGCTCTCTCTGTCATCAAGCCCATTTTCAGAGGAGACTGGCAGCACATTATAATATTGGTTTCCCTCTCTCTTGTCATTACCAGACACTCTCCTTGAAAGCTGATCCAAAAGATAGACAGTCCATCAGGAGACAGTCATCTCATTTGTACTTACTAAACGTGTTAATGAGTTCTATTTTCAGGCCTAGAGGCTTTGCTGCTGGATATTGGAGCAGAGGTGGTGATCGGTGGTGTGAGGTGCCGGATTGCAGGATCAGGAGGGAGCTCAGAGGGAGGGGAGGGAGGTAATGCAGTAGCCCTGCTGCCCCTCATGTCACTCATACGGAGTGACCACAGCCTCCACAGGGGCTGCCAGTCAGGGCTGAGGGCGGGAAGTCTGTGGTCAGACAGACAGATACAGACAATGGAAGAGAGAATAGATTAGGTGACAAAGACATAATGGTTGTGATGGGTTTAATTATAGCAGCCTGCACGTCACTGTCATACAGGTACATGAGGTGAAGGAGAAACAAGTCCATTTTAGACAGAGGGACATGAGATAGTGACTGATTTTAAATGAAATGTGTTTGATAGAGCATAGGGCTGATTCATTAATGCAGAATGTTTTGTTTTCATATTCAACATTTTATTTTTAGTGCAGTCATATGTGAGTGTCCTATACAAGTGGCTGACTTTTCTTGTTAGAGAATATGATGCAGGTTCTGTCAACGATTATTATAATATTATAATTATAATCACAAAGAGCCAGTTGTGAGTGTCACACAACCAACACACCCACTTTGGTTGATTATCCTTGTCAAAAAATGCATAGGCAGCACATTTTATACACATAAATGCACTGCAAAACAGTGCAGATACATTGTCTCTCTTTTTTTTTACTGTTAATACATAGTAGTTTTGATATTTTATTTTCTCATAAGTTTTCTACACAATACTTAGTTGAACTTCCCCCTAAGGCTTACATTATCATCTTACACCCAGCACGTTCTCATCTATGATATTGATTGTAGTGCAAGTGTATGCCAGGTAGTTTAAGAACTAGAACCAATAAATTGTTAAACACTTAGATTGCTTCATTTGTTACTATGTTTTGGTATTGGGTGAACAGTGCTGCTCGCTGTCAGAATTAGGCAGCTCAATTTGACCATAGGCAGCATCAGAGGATTCAAAAGAAGCGGGGGTAAAGTTTGGGAACTATTGAGTGGAGGCTAGGAAAGTTTTATTTAGCCATTTTTAATAAGACTGTTTGTGCCCCCCCCCCCTGCCTCCCCACACCCGAGAGAGCTGGAGGATCAAAGAGCATGATCTGTGCTATGGATGAGTTCACCCCTGGGTCCAGCAGAGACGATCGGCCTCGCTGACAGCAAAACAAAACCAGAGAATGAAGGATGCCCTATCCAGTAGCATGTTGCCCTCACACTTTGAAGGCTCCATTAGAATGAGGGCAGATGAAACAAAGACTGGCTGAAAGCACAGATGTTGTGATTCATTATCCACTCTGATAGATAGGCATGAGTAGTGAACAGAGTGTGTGTAAGTACATGCGTGTGTATGTTGCTTAATTTGCAAATTTATATTAGTTACATTTGAAGAAAACATCCTTACAAACAAAAAAAAATAATGCAGTACAGCATGCTCATGCGTGGACACGCACGAAGCACACACATGCGTCCATGTTTTGAATGCATTAGCAAAAAGAGTCCCCTGCAGTACCTCAACCACATCAACTAAAAGCAGCCAGGCAGATGGCAGCAATGAGAGAAGTACAGAAATAATTCAATAGTGAACCTTTCTAACCTTTACCTGTGGGTGTGAGCACCAGTCATTGATTCACGCTGTGCCTGACAGTACACTACACACCACCTGAGGATGGTGAGAGGAGGGTGGATGAAGAGAAATGGATGAGTTTAGTGAAAAACACAAAAGGATAATATGAGTGGGTGGGAAGCTCTACTGTATGTCAGTGATGGTAGTGTACGACATGAAAGGGAACTTTCCACAGATATTGGAAAATATTTTGCACTAGTTTTCAGAAATACTGCCCCCCACCCTCTCATATTGGCCCCTATGTAGATAACTGGGTATCATCCGCAGACAGAGATTCTCTGGGGCTTGTGTCTGCCTAGTTCAAGAGAATTAACTTGTAAACCTAAAGCCCGGTGAGACTGGTGATCTGGGAAATGCTGTAAAGAACACTGTGGTTGATGAGTATCATCATCACATCATTGTCTCTTGTTGTGTGGCGGCTGCTGACTGGCCAGCAGTGACCCCTGTGAAGGCACTGTTTGTTAAAGAAAAGAAGTCAAGATTTTGAGGGAGCGCCAACAGTCCGGCTCTGTTTAACCAGATGGAATCGCCTGCCTAGTGACAATCCAAGACAAAATAGTATTTGTTTTGTAACAATCTTCGACATTCTTACTGTTTGACTGAGTTAGATTTATGGTTTTCCTCCTGGTCCAATGAATGGCCTATCTCTCAAAGTCTCTCTTTGTCTGGCTGGAAACACTGTTCTGAGACTACTGTTTTATTAGTTGGCTGTGGATATGTTTTTCACGCAGAGCATTTGGAGCAAAGGAGCTTGGATGAGCATAATTATGAATTATATTTAAGTATAAATAAATAAGATGCCATAAATGAGATGCCAGGCATTTATTTGTAAATGCACACTAAAGAGATCAAGTTCCACCTTGTCTATAGGAAGGGAAAAATATTTTTAGTAAACAATATGATTTGGACCAAAGCTCTGGGGTTTGGACCCATAATCAATCCCTCAAATACCAACAGCAGATTTTTTTTATGTACTAGCAATATTGTTTAACTACTTGCTCACAGTAGAACTGCCTGTCTGGCGACACATGCATCCTGTGACAAAAACATGGATATAAAGAAATAAAAGTTTACACGTGTATTCCTGGCTGACAGACGTCACAGTGTTCATTTTACTAAAACTGAAAACAGCACAGTACATAAGTAGCCCTCCGCTTGCAGTAGAAGAAAAAAAGTTGTTTTTTTACATAATAAGCAATGGGTGACTTTTTGAAATAAAACATGTGCAAGTTGGTTTGCTGAATTTCCAGTTGCTTTACTCATTGCCTTCAAAAATAACTACTGTATATTTAGTCATTATATGATGATTTCTAAATCATGTTGCAATTCACAAGTGTGTTATACCTTTTTAGTGTTTTATATTTCATAGCATGTTCATTTGTGAATCTCTTAATATTCTTTTCATTTAAAACCAGATTTGCAAACGTACTGTATAGTAATATGAGAGAGAAGGCAAATATGTTGGAAACAGCAGAAAAACCCACCCTGACCAATTTGAAGCATTAAGATGAATAATCCACTGTTTAGAAAGCAAGCAAAGGTCAATTTTCATGCTACTTGCTCAGTAAGCATACAGGAGAGCATATCAAGTCGATTCAGCTGCGCTGCGCTGCACAGTCAAGAGGGAAGGATATGCAATTTCGGTCCCCTTTTGAGTTGGTCTGCAATGTAAGACCAAGTGCTGCTATAAAAAGATTTTCCAGTTTCCACTCAGGAGGCAGATGGACTTGTTTTTTTAAGTTGTAATGTAATGATATACATGGACTTGAATTGCTAGTTTGAAAGGAGTATATTGATGTTTGTCCAGAAATACTCAGGTGTGTAATCTGAAAGTATGCGACAGAGCAACAACCATTTCAGTGAGCTTCCCTTAGCTGTTAGTTGCATGTTGTAGTAGAGGTTGGTGATGAGTCGTTAATCTTATAAGCGGCAAATGAAAACCCAACCCATGTATGTGAGGAGAGAAAATCAAGTGTAAAATGTTTAGCAGTTACATATTAATTTTATTGAACATAAAATTGTTCTCTAATTACATCATGCTGAATATTGCTATTTTAAGCAGTGGATGGAGTGGATACAGTGTGGATGGTTTAAAAAATATAGAGAGGAATAATGGTGTGGAATTTGTTATTTATCAATGTATGAAATGGACTACAACTAGCATTAATGACAGTTTTTCCTCACAACACCATCACAGCAACATCTTGTTTAGCCTTGATGCATCATTTAACATTTTGTTACAAATGATGATTATTAAAACATAGTTGTACGCCGCAAAGGGCTCATTATTTTTAGTCTTTATTTAATAATTTATTGGTGTTTATTTAGCATTAAAAAAAAAACAAACATTAAAAATCTATTATTAAGAATCCATTATATAAATACTCAGGTGAAACAGAATCACAAAAATAACACTTGAAGTGCAAACACATTGTAGTTAAACTATTTTTTTAATTCTTTTTTTTACTATAATTTTGAGGGACTCCTGGCATATGATCATTTGCATTTTTTCCCTCATTTTTATCTCCATTTTCTATTACGAGAAGCACATTCTGAACTGTGCTTGTCTCAAGAGGAC
Source organism: Thunnus thynnus (assembly GCF_963924715.1). Classification (NCBI taxonomy): domain Eukaryota; kingdom Metazoa; phylum Chordata; class Actinopteri; order Scombriformes; family Scombridae; genus Thunnus; species Thunnus thynnus. The sequence continues at coordinate 19,997,834 of NC_089517.1, read as the reverse complement.
CTCTTTTACCGTAATCTACAATGAAAAGTGTCTTCCTGCAGCAGGAAACATATCAACTTTTGGTTGCATGGGGACATAAAATCTGGATTGATCTGTTCCTTTCAAAAAAAAAAAAAAGAATCCTGGTATGTTTCTGTGAAATTCTGTAAAAACTGAGAAGGGTGAACCTTAACTTTGCCTGATGACTGGGGGTGCTTTGTAAATGAGTTTCTCTCATTTATATGTTGAATATTTCAAGCACTTGGGAAAAGTGAGATGGGGCACATATTGGTGTCTGAGATGTATAATGGAGAACACAGTAGATGTGTTTGAGTCCATGTCACAAGTTGTTGTCAGTCTAACAGGCAGCCCAGCACTCTGAGGCTGACTAGATTTAAGGTGGCACAGGGGCCAGTATGGCAGCCAGAATTACGAAAAATGGGCTGTGTTTTTGTCATGTTAAACTGGGCAAAAGAATCTAATTGGGTGGGGAAGAGCAAATGGCAATGCCTTCTTTGTTTAAGGGTCCTCTGCAGTCACTTTGCAAGAGCCATTGTGCATTGACCACAATAGCATTAGTTTGTGCTCTTGTTCTGGGCTCTTCTTTTCTCTGGCTCTCTGCAGTCAGCTCCTGTCCGTTCCACTCTGTCTCCACTCTTCACTTCCACGCTCCACCAGTGCTGAGGAAGGGACTCAGAAACATGCCCCCCATCATGACCACCTCAACCTCGCCTCTTCCTATCCTGTATTACCCCAACAATCACCATCATCATCATCCTCAATCATGCCTGTGATGCTTCCTTATCCATACTATTAAAAAGATAAAGATAATGAAAGAAAGGCACCTTTTTCTGCTTTGTTTGTCATCCACTTCTGCCCTGATAAGAGAATCATTATATTTTCTGGTTATCAGTTTTAAAGAAGCTAATCATTCAACGATAAATTATTAGAATGGATTGGTCTTGCCACGAGGTCTTGAAAATACAATGAATAGATTTGTAGTCATGGAAATAATTGTATTTTCTAGCATCATAAAACAATAAGACAATGCATGTTTTTAAGTTATTTTTCTTGCCATGAATCACTATCAGCAATGCAAAACAGCTGCAAATCTGACTGACTCTTGATTATTCAATAGACCTTAACAGTGGAGTAACACTGAAAATGACTTTCAATGGGCAACCATCGGAGTATACCCCAGTACTTATAATGATTCCTCTCAAATGAGAGCATTTTTTTCATGTTCTTTTATCTAGAGATAGGGACCATCTTTAAATTAGTGCTTGAGCCATTCTACAAAGAAGAGCACTTACCTTTCATGATGTCTTCTCAGAGGAAGCCAAAGCAATTCTCATGTTGCTTGGTGACCAAGCCTGCTACTTATAGTGGATTATAATGCAGAAGAGGTAAAATACATTTGGTGGTCTCGATATGATGTAGAAAGTGGATGTTAACCCTTATTGAATATTTCTAATTTCATTTCTTGAAGAATATGCTACAATAAACAGTTGGTAGCAGGTGATTAAATAAGGCCTCTCTACAATAGAACCCACTGTAGGTTACAGTCTTGCACTACCTCCAGCAAATCCATGTGCAAATTGTATAACGACTAACCTCAGTATATTTAGTGCACTGTTAATGGCCCTCTGCCGTGTGAAGGTGTAATCATGCGTGATAAAAACCGGGCCCAAGTTACTAACCTAGGAGCAATCTTGTGTGCATTAAAGTGTCCTTTTTTTGTTACAAAGGTCATTCATAACTTGGTCGCGTTGTTGATGTACAGTGAGAGATATTGATTGATTAATGCATTAAGTGCTCACAATCCATTAGTTTCTGTGAAAGGGACTGGAGAGAAGACTTGCTCTTTCTCTTACTATGTATTTTCACCTCCCCCCGTTGTTCAAAGGGCATCATTTTTTGCTGGCAAAGTTTAAGGGACAAAACCCAGAATATCTGCCAAGTAATGCATTCAAAAGAACATTGGTTCTCATAAGTGTCAGTTCAATTACTCTGAAAAGCTTGACAAGGAGTTGCTCTTGCATTAGCCTTCTGTTCACCCTGACCCACAGAGACTATGTTGTTCACAGTCTTCACCTACTGTAGAACAAGCATACTTCAGCAGTTGAAAGTAAGAAAAAGATTTATTGTCTTGTCTGTGCAATTCTAGGAAAGTAAGAATTCACCAGAATTATGCTATCTGCCACTTCTTATTACATCATAGTGACAATTATTTACAGTATTTGAGGGGTAGCAATGGACCATAAGTTAAATTAAGTGATGACCAGGAGTATTATTTTCATCCTTGCCACTGTTTTAAGCAGATTTTTTAAGCCATGAATCACAGTAGACACAGATATGCTTTTTTTTTTAAAACTATGTATCTTTTCAGTATGGTTTTCAAAACCAATGAGAGCAAGGGTCATGGGGTTGCTGCCTTACTACTTAGTGACAAGGAATAGGAGACCTTTATCGCCTGAGCCCTAAGCAGGGAAGCTGTGAAAGGGGCCTGAGAGTCAGTCATTACCTTAGAAACATGGGCTGCATTAGAGATTCATAACAGTGTGCCATCTCTGCACCTTTCATCTCCACCAGGGCCAGCTCCATTAGGATCTTTTATCTTTGTGCTGATGGCTGCTCTTGATAATGGGGCTGCCGAGAAATCCCAAAAAGTAAAGACTCAACTCTGACACTACTGGCCCTCCTTTTCTTCAAGTACAGTAGTACATCAGAGTACAGTAGAATATATGCACTCTTATTTGCTGTCTGAAAAAACAGATTTGGTATGTTTTTATTCATTGACATTTTGGTAGCACTTTAAGTCCCCTTATTAAGCATTTATAAGCAATATGCAAATATTTAATAAATAGTTTATAACACACTGTGATGTTGTCATACACACTATAATGTGGTTATAAGCAGATATAGTATAAGGACATTTTTAAATGTTTATTATGTACAGTATTTGTCAGCAATTATAACTTGTCCTATGAAGACATATTTTGTGTTATTGAAACTGTGTTTTACTATATTTTCATTTATTATCTGTTTATACACCAGCCTCCACTTATGAGTGCCCAGAGGAGGAGTTATACTAGCTGACAAATAATTAATAAACCCTTTATCTGCAAACAGCTGCACTATAGTATGTTATGAAATGTTTGTACACTGCTGATAAATGCTAAATGGGAGGACTTAAAGTGTTACTGGCATTTTTCTTAAGTTAATATCCGTTATTGCACTGGTTTGTGGCTTAACCACAGCATAGCAGTTACTGTCCCTCTCATGTCCAATCACCTTTGACAGAGCCTACTGCAGTCTGTTATGGAAGTGATGATGCAGCCAAATGCAACAAAATGAATATTTTTTTGTGACATTTCTTTTTATCTTTGCTATTAATCAGAGTTTCTCTCCTACGTTCATGACTGGTAAAGATTTGTGAGGTAAAAGTTTATTAAAATATTGCCATTATTCCTGCTGATGCCCCCATGAAAATGCATTAATGATATCCCATGCAAAGCCTCATTGAAAACTTCGCTTTTGGGCAGACAAACACAACCGCATAATGGTATAGTAATTCATGCAAGCCAATGTTTTTCAAATGTTACAGTAATTATGAAAAATATTCTTACTTTTCCCCTACATAGCCGCAGTAGAGCAAATCTCATTTCCAAGGCAAAGCGGAGAAGGAACACACTGAATAATCATTGTGTTTAATGCTCTGGTCATAATCCCAGGTTTTATGATGGTTTTCTAATGATTTTCTAATGATGTTAAATATTAGTAGAGAGTACAGCCATAATTTGAACACAGCAGTCGTTTTTTCAATGCTCTATCAGCACACCCGATTGCAACTACAATGAATATTGCACTGGGAATGAGATTTAAGAGCCATCCCTTTTGGTGTTTTATTTTGCCGTCTCCTCATCTGCCATAAATCCTCATTGCTGTGCTCTTGAAGCCTCCGCCCTTGCCTGCCTTCCCCAGGTGGGAATACAATTAGGTGCAGGGGCCATTTCATTCAGTGCCACTGTCTGTCCACCGCAGTCATTCGTAAAAAACGCTGGAGCTGTCCCAGTAGAGAAAACAGTGGACTCCTGGGAAATATAAAAAACAAGGAAAGAAGAGGGAGAGAAACAGAGAAGAAAATAGTGGAGAGATGAGAACAAAGATGGAAAAAATCTCCAGAATTGCTGTCACAGGAGATACAAGTTTGGCCTCTGATGAGTGACAATATTGAGCAAAATATGTATTGGAGACAAAGGCTTTGTCTCCTTCCTGTGCCTTTTCAGTGAATTACACCTCTCCACCCCCTACCCCCAGCTTTTTAATTAAATGGCTGCAGCTCCATCTCTCTATCCGTAGCTCCCCATTACAGAGGCTAGATAAGGGATTGCTATCTGTAGCATGTTAAGAAAGGCTGCTGGGCAGCCAAGCCTCATGAAATTTGTCACAAGATCTCATTTTCCTCATTGCCAGACGTGATGCTTATAATTGATGTGGAGGCAGCAGTAATTTATTGGCCGTCCGCAATTATCATCCCCTTCTAGCAGGGGGATGTGACTGCAATTTATAAGTGTGAGTGCGTGTGTGTTGTTGGTGTGTCTGGGGTTGGGGAGGGTGACATTGTATCATATAAATTAACGCAAAAACATGTTTCTCCTTATCGGATGGTAAGTGTGTATGTGTGTGTGTTTGCCACTAAAGAATGCAAATTAATGGCAGGCTCCATATCATAAACAATATGGGGCCTGTAATGCAGCCATGTTTGGCTGAGGTGTCGAGGCTGTCAGTGCGCCAGCTGGACTTTCACACACAGCCGGGGGGTGGAAGGGCAACCAGAAGCCTGGGAGGTGGGTGGGGGGGGGGTCAAAGAGGGCGGGCCAGAGGGGCAGAGGGGGCTGGTGCCGCAACCCTTTGTCCACAGCTCCTCCTTATGTCTTTAGGGTTTGTTTTCACATAGTAAAAACAATTACCCTGGGGGTAGATTGTTAATAATGCCGCTGTCTGAATACTGAGACGGTCATACTTAACACAGTCAGTCATTTACTAGTGTACTTAATCAAAAATGTACTTCTCCTGTTAACTTTTCACTGGCACATTCAGAAATGCACACTGTGTCCAAAGGAAATTTACCAATAGAACAGTCACAAAGTGAACTGAAGGAAACTGTGGGTATTAAGAAGCTTCTCCCTTTGTAATACACACCTGAGGTGGCTTATGATTTCAATACACCTCCCTAAATTTCACTTCCCATGGAGAATATGGATTTCTCTGTGCTGTTCATAACATTACAGAGTCAAAAATAATAGATTTTCACATTGCCAATATGATCTGCACTGCATTAATAAAATCTGCATTCATTAACATATGAACATCATTAGTGGTATCAAGGCAGCACTTCAGCTCAAAAATGAGGCAATTCATGGCTTCTTTGTACTATATGAACTCACCAGGCAGAGGACAGTGTGCTACAGTCAGTGTTGTCCACACATTAGTAATGGTGGCTGGTATTTTCTTTGGTGTGGGTCCATGGGTCCTTCATGCACAACACACTTTATTGCCATTAGAAAGTACTACATTTACTAAAACGACTAAATGCTTTTTTCAAGACTTTTTGCTTGACAAAGTAGAGATTCAAATAATGATAATTTAGATCTTGTTTTCTATTCACCATCTGTGGCTTAGCTTCACATACACACAACTACTAATGTCACTGAGGGGAAAAGTCTCATGTTCTGTGCTCTTGCAGTCTTCAGTGCACTCTTTTGTACGCTCTGCTCTATAGACGAGTAGCAGGTTTAGTGGTGCACAGATTTTCCTGTTGCACAGCAGTGAGCTCCATGGTCAGAGTGGATTGCTGTCATGCCATGGTGGGGAAGAGATGAGGAAGATGAGGGCTGTCACCAGCAGCCACTCTGAGCATGCTCTGTTTGTCTTGGGAAATAGAACCTGTTTGTTTTGTCTACCTGCACGCCTGTTGTGTGCAGTTGCCAAATTAGACTTTCAAATCAAGAAGCCAGTGGGAGACCAAGACTCTAGTTTTCTCCTTCCCTTTAATAATCATCCCTGTTTACTCTTCAGGGAGTCATCTATTTTTTTTTCTTAAATGCGCCCTCTAAGCAGGGAGAGTGTCTTTAATAAAGCAAGCAGGCATAGCGCCATTCCAACATGTGAATTGCACAGGAGAGAATTGAGAGATGGAAGCAATAGAGGAACACCAGAGGAGGGGGGAGGTGGGGCTGCTGCACTGCACCCTTCATGCTATTATCTTTATGGCATAGCAAAACATGCTTCAGGCAATCAGCATGAAATTGTTAATTGCTCAGCCCACTTGTGCGTTGCTCAGGGGACGGGGCCTTCAGGAGGTCCCACATCCAGTGAGTAAGGGGTGCTCAACTAACTGCCTCCATGTCTGCCGTTTCACACCACACATAACACTGTCCAGCAAACATGTTCATCTCACTCTCAGTGACCTTCACAGAATTGTAGTGGCAATCACCAGGGGCTCATTCCACATAGTGTATTTAAGAATTAATTGTAGCTACAAAAGAATGTGTGCTTGTTTAACAAATTTTGTTCACAATGAACTGGGCATAGAATTATCTTTAATATGTACCAAGGGTTCTGTGTGTGAAGTCTTAGAATATACTGTATATAAACACAACATAGAGACAGAAAAATATTATTATATTATCTATTTAGCAAGTATGGTTCAATGCAATATTTTTCTGAGGGATTCAGGTGTGCTGTCTTTGTATGTTGGCCTATGTCAGGTCTTTGTTTCCTTTTAGTGAGGGAGCTGCAGATGTAATGAAGACTGTTTGACATAGGAGTCAAAAGTGAGTGAACCCAAGCCCTTTGTAAAAAAAAAAAAAAAAAACGGCTTTCGTGCAGACTCGAGAGGCATGAGGCCACCTCTTTGTCCAGGGTATGGTCATCACAGAGGGCAGCATTGGCTCCAACACGATTCCATGCACACACAAACAAATGCACCTCTCACCCCTGTTCCAATGCACTTCTCTCACCTTCTAAGAAGTTGCTCCAGGTGGCTCAGAGGAGGATATGTAAGACATCTTTTCAAAATGAACACCACCCCACCCGTTACATGCTCAGTCAGAACATAATGCCCCTCCTCCTTGGCTATCAGTTTTGTTCCTGTTGGAAGAGAGGGAGAAAGAGCAAGGTTACATGGGGCGTCATATTAATGGGGCCTGTCATGCGCGTTGATCGTCTTAGGCGTGGAGGAGGATGAGCGCTCAAAAGGTGTTGTCTTCAAATAGGATTTCTGCAAGTGAGACATCCTCGTTGGGTGATATCCCCCTCAGAGCAGCCACTTTCTTATAGAATGATCTGTTATTAAGCAAATGAAGTGCTGCGGGCCCAACGGTAAATCCCTCCACTTTGTCATGGTGTGCTCTCAGTTATCACACCCTGCTCCCTCATTCATTCCTGATGTTCTACCCATTTCACCACGTTATACAACGGCACACCAGCCTTGTATTTGAAGTCAGTCGTCCTTTTGGAACACGCGTGACACAGAGAGGATTCCAAGTTGTAATCAATGACTCCTTAAAAAGGTGCATTGATCTTATTTTTAAAAGGAAGTTTGAAACTGAGCAGGATTTTCCTCCTGAGTAGAGTAAAGTTAAAGGCACAGCCTGTGATCAAAATGTCAACAAAAAGGTAGACCCAAGACTTACACTACAAAACAACTACTACTATCGTCCATCCTTAATTCTAACTCTTCATTTATTTAAGTTATGTAGATTCATATACCTCACGTTTCTTTTTTACTATTAAATTAGTAAGTATTTAAACTATTAATATCTTAAAGAAAAGTGTGAGGGCAGTTAGAGTATCAGGGCGCAGCTGTTACAGCATGTGTGTCAGATCAGTTAAACTTCTCTCCCCCCTCTCTCAGTAGTGTATAGCTTGCCTGTTGCACCTCCTGTCTTTAATTTTAGGTCCTTAAATCCATTGGGCTTCTGTTACTGGTGGCAAATCAAAGGAATGTTTTTCTCCCGCACCCCAACATCAGCTCAGTCAGTCAACTGTGCGACAACCTCAACTTAAGGAACAATTAGGAAATCTCTAAATAAAGTTTGGTTTGACATGGGGCTTCTGTCCCAGCCATCCACATACATAACAGAGGAGGAAAAGGGGCGATCGGAAGGGGGCGGGTAGACAGGGGGAATGGCAACTGCTAGACAGGAATTGATTGCATTAATTGATATGCCAATATGTAAGCTTGTTACATCCACCATTGCTTAGGATGATGGCTAACAGGTCCTGCTGATCAATGGAACCAATAAAGGCCTCATCCATTAATGAGCAATGTGGTAATTAATGTTATCCCTAAACCAATTACCACAGGCAGTGCATCTACAGGAAAACACAGCAAGTAGTCCAACCAGGTTATCTCTGTTATACTCTTAGCAATTTTCTCATGTAGCCTCTTTACTGCTCTGTGAGTTAACATGGCTGTAAGGCTGCACTCTAGTCCAGTCTATTCACAGCACATACAAAAAATGTTATTGTAGGGTTATTGCAAAGGTTATCAAACAAATTGAAAATAAATTTTCAAAAGAGTTTTATTTAATATTGTATTTAAATGATACCACATTATTTATTGCCTCTGCCTTAGAGAACCAGCTAGCCACATATTCTAACCTAATCCAATTCATCTTGTTCATTTACAGGGGTTCAAGTTTGTAGAGCTGTAACTTTATTGTTTTTGTTAGGATCCCTCTTTCGCTCAGTCTCCTAAATCTCCATTTCCTCCTTTCTCTTCTTCTCCTCCCCCTCCTTTTTCTCCCTTTCCACCTCCTCCCTCTTCTTCTTCTCTAATATTATGTGTACAGCAGACACTGAGGTAGTTAGGTGTCAAATGTTCCCCACTCTTCAGACAACAACCAAAAAAACCCCACAGATATCACAGATGACAGTGATATGACAAACGGGTTTGTTGGACAATAACTCTTGCACCGTATAATTATTATGCCTCTAATTACACATGTTACATGCAGTGTAGTCTATGTGGTGAAGAATGTGTCTGTAGCAAGTGTCCATTGCCACAAAAGCCTGATTGTCTTGACGGTTGCGACACAGACCAAACCACAGATTTAGAGCCAAGAAAACAAGCCAAGAAAACGACAAGTGTCTCCAATAGACACACTGTCTGTACATGAATAATAGCAGGCTTATAAATTGATACTATTGTTTTAATGTTTTAAAGTAATAATTGTCTTACCTATTCATTACCTTATTCATTTTCAATCATCTCATCTTCAAATAACACAGGGTTTTCTGCATTTTATTGCAAGGTTATTGTTAAGGAACAAAAGAGAAGTATAGTGTGACTGTTGATGCTTTACTGTGAGTCTGACTTTGAAAACAATTGAGTGTTAAGTAAATGACAGTCACACTGCTTGTCGGCCCTACCCTCTTCCTCCAGCCATTTACAGTAAATGCATTTCATTCATTGAGCTTAAATGGCAGCTGCAGTTGGTTTCAATTAATTATGGAAGCTTGTCTGAAACTTGTGTTTGTTCAGTCTTGCGAGACATAAGTATTATATGTCACTTGAATGTGTGATGTGGTGTATATTTAATGTATTTAAGTAACACCTAAATGCAGGAACGATACTATTCCTGTAAATAGACATTTATAATGTGAACATTCATATATTTATAACTTACTTCTCAATTTGGAAAGGAAAGCTGTTATGAACACATACAACTAACAAAATACAGGAGAAAGTTCATGCTTATACATTAATTACTCCTCCTTAAACAGAATAAACAAGATAAGAAACAGAGCTAAGTGTGAGATGATGACTTATTAGTTGGGATAGTGCAGAAAGGCCCATCTGTCTCTCTGCCTATTATCCAAGGCCTTAATCGGGACTTACAGCAGGGCAGGCTAAATAAACAGTAAGTAAGTTGTCTTGGGTAGAGGAACGTCAATGCCTGCAACTTGCTCAAGCCTTTACTCTGAATGGTTCTGTATTGACCCCTCAGGACCCCCTGAGAATTCCCTAATTGAAAATTAATATTGAATCAATGCCGCGGGCCATTTGCATATTGATTATAAACATCCAGGAAGGCACCGAGTATGTCTGGGATCAATAGGGCCCTTCTGCAGCAGGCCGAGTGCACTACATCACATGGCAGCTGCTTGCTCCTGAGGTTAATGACTGCTGCTTGTTAAGGAGCTCTTGTCAGGTAGAATCCAGCCGCAGGGTCTTTCTGCCAAAGCTGGCAGCAGGTGAACTGTGGAGGGTGGAAGAGGGGGTACTGATGGTGCTGATGAAGGGGAAATATGGGATTCGGGCAACCCCATATGTTTTAAGTGACATAGAGTCCAAGTGTTTCTCTGCATTACCTGTGTAGCGACTAGTAAGCATCATTGTTGCTTTGAACATGAGTTTATATCCTCTTTTTGGCACCCTAATGTTAAACTCTGATAACTCCATAACACAGACCATAAAATACTCCAACCATGTGTGTTTATATTGTATATGTCAGTAGCGAACCGTGACTCTTAAACCATGGCCCTCTGACCCCCCCCGTTCCCTCGCTGGGGAAAAAAAAGCAAACTATCAGCCTAGCTTACTGTGTCCTCTGCTATTGTACTGCAAAAGTTACCTATGACAGTAGTTCCAGTTCTGAAACAGAAATTAAGACGCTAGTCCAGCCTTAGCAATGCAATGAGCAAACAGCCTAGAGAAAGTGAGAGTTATCACCAGAACAAAAAACAGCCAATATAAGAATGATATCATTAGATTGGCACAGTGGCCTATTAAATATGCATGTTATGGTTTATTAAGTCATTACGCAGAATTACCAGTCAATCTGTAAATTTACCAACTCAGCTAAATTTACACATTGACCGGTAATTCTGCATAATGACCATTTTCCCAAATAAACCTTAACATATACAAAACAGTGGCATTGACAGCCAAAATAAAATCACTTGGCATGACAGCCTATTAGACTTTAAATAACTTACCCTTTGATTATTGCATTACTTTTATTTCAAGCTTCATTCGAAGTTAATCTTGAAAGTGGCGTGGATAATAAATTCGCAACGATGTCCTCCTCACTAGCTGTAACGGTACTCGTGCCTTCCATCGTGAACCAACAGGCTAGTTAACTAGCTAGTTTATCTGCATTTTTTCTTTTTTTTCCCTGCTAGCTTGTTATTCATGTCCCCCACAGCAGGCAGAACTTGTCATTAAGTTAGCCATAACAAAGGCCACCCATTTAGAGGGAAGATATGATTGGTCAATTTAACGGGCATTTGAAATTAGTCTTGTTGAATTGCTATCGCTCAGCAAATTTATAGCTGGACCACCAATCACAGAGCTGAATACATAGCATTTTCTTCCCAGCAACTGCAGAGTCAGCAAAATTCTTATAGGGAGACAAAGGGGCTTCTTTCATTTAACCCTTCACAAACAGAATAGGCAGGTTTGAAGGGTTTATTTCCTCAGAAACATTTTGTTTAGATGTTGATTTTGAATTGATAAAATAAAATTAGAACATATGACTTTATAAAAATTATTTTTTAGAATATCTAAGGCCCTCTCTGAGGGCCTAGAGGGCCCTGACGGTTTCCCTCTGGTATATGTGTGTGTATAAGAGAGGATAAGGAAAGTAGGCTGATCAAAGATAACGGCAACCATTTCCAGCCCCTGAAGGGAAAGAAAACAATACTAGGTAGATCAAAAAGGCCCTTTTTAATTTGAAATGAAACTTTCACAGCATTACAAGACAAAGGAGACCCAGAATCCTCTACTTTCAAGCATAGATTAAGATTCAACACATACATTCCTCTCCCAAACCCCCCTTATAATAGTTTCCACATGTTGAAGAGATGTAAGAGGTGGAGGCAGGAGAGAAAGGATGGCAGCGGAGACAATGGAGTGAAAAGGTTAGATGCAGATAGATGGAGATGAAGCAAGAGAGCTCCATCAAACCACCTCCACTGGTAACCTGTGCATAGAATCCCACACTGGTTTAGTGGCAACACTGAAGCCTGGTTAATCTAATGGAACTCTCGAAAACTGGGTGATTCTCTGAACCCACAGGAGACAGCCGACCTGGTGTGAAGCACATGTGAGAGCAGTTTATCCTCCAGTCTATGAAAGGCAAGGTCTTGAATTAATGCCTCTGTGTAGTCTGTGTCCATTCTCCCCTTGCCACTGCCCCCCACCTCAGCCCACACCCTGCACTGGGAGCTAGGGTCTGGAAGCTGAGAATGGAGTGCCGGGCCCAGAGAACCAGGCTGCATCTGATTGCTTCATTACAGGCCCTTTCATTGACTTGGTTGCACTGAACTGATGAACTGAGGCAGTGGACAAGAGCACATAATAGGAAGAAATGAATTCTTATCACAACCTTCTCAGGAGGCCACTAGTCCTAGCTGGAGCCAAGAAAAGCCATGGCTGAATGGAGAGGAGGGGGCTGTATGCAGGCCCATTCATGAGCCAGAAGCTGGATCTAGACTGAGGACATGATGGAGCTTTAGGATGCTGGATCAGTTCACAGGGGAGGAACCATGAATCCTCAGAGAGCCATATTATTGTAGCCAGCTTGTTTTAATGATTGGTTTGGTGATTAGTGTTTGCTTTCTCCTGGTAACTGACACCCACGGCATAACATTTTTTCAATTGTTTATTCCAGCAGTCCTCCAGAGGCAGACCTTTGCTAGTTAGAGTCCCTGCTTCAGGCCCCATAGCAGCACCCAAACACCAACCACTGAGATGAATAATTAATTTTGTACCTTATTGGGCTCTCACCCCTAACTCTCCAAACTCTAGCTAATGAGTGAGAAGAGTCTTCTGCAGCGGGGACAATAACAGCACCCATTATAAAAACAACAGCAACACTAACAACCACAGCCATGCATACAATAAAAAATGGGAGGTGTAGTATAGCATAGCACCAATTTAGCAGCTGGCTTGGTCTCCATAGGGCAGGGGTTGTTAATCCCTGACCATGCCTTAGAGACTCTGACCGACCTGCTGATTTCCATGTCTATATGCCCAGTCAGCACTAAAACCGAGGAGGAGGAGGGTCGAAAAACCTACCCTTTACAAATGCAGCAGATGTGATCCTTAGACCATTAAATTAATAGTATCCTGTAAAAGTTAAAGTTACCTTAAATCATGTCATGTTGTGTCATCATAATGTTCCACGAGTGTGCATAAATTAAAAATCTGTTTAGTGGAGTCTGCTGATGGGCCGATCAGGTGCTTCACCTGCCAGCGCTCTCTCCCCTCTTCCTCTCTGCTTCCATCAAATCTCTCCCCTCCCCCCTCCTGCTCATACCTGTTCACTCGGCACAAAATGGATGCTGCAAAGCCATTTAATTGGCCTCCACTTCAGAATCCAAGGGCATTTGAAATGTCTCTTTAATAAAATCTCCCCCCACAGAGCTGTTCTTGACAGTGTTTGTGAAGAAGGTACTGTATTTGTGTGTGGTGTGGATGTTTTGTAGCCAGTGAACATTGGACAGTCTCAGTGTTCATCCTAAAGATGTGTTGGCATCAGTAAAAGCAACTGGGGTGTTGAGGATGCGTTTTATTCTTTTTTTTTTTTTTTTTTTGCATTGGATAAATGTTACAAGAACAGTATGAGACACACTAGTCATTTTGGTCATTTTAGAACAGCTGGCTCATGTTTTAGCCACATCATCAGTTCCATTTTTTTCCTTTCCTGTCTCTTACTCTCCTTCTCCTGTGGCTGAGCCAAAGATAACTGAGTAGCAGTGTTTGACTGTAATCACTCCAAGTCTCTTTCTCTGGAGAGCTGCACAGCGGGCAGCACAAATTCCACCCCTCTAGGAGCTTTCAGCCCACTTTCACAGTATTATGACATGTTCATGAAGAATCAGACAAAGACAAGTTTGCTTACATACCATATCATATTATGCACAAGTACATTAAACTGTTTAGCTTCATGTTATTTTGATGGATCTTAGAATCAACTGTAATCTAACTGCGGTTAGAAATAGAGAAAATTTGACCCACTCTGAGAGAGTACGCTCAACTGAACAAGTGGAAGAACGAGTCATTTAATAAAACTTTACAGCAAAAAAGAAGTCCTCATGCTGGGTGAACTGTGTAGGCCTGCTCTGTCAAGTGTCATTCTGAGGCATTGTTGAATCTCAGGTAAAATTGAAAGCCTAAAGCAATTTGGAATACTGATTAGTCTCAGATTAATACAGGCTGGATATACCACTGAGAGTAGAAGGATAACTAGTTTCAATGATGGTTGAGTTGGTGCATTGCATCCAATCATCTGGCTCTGAGTCTATTTTGTAATTAAGGCTGTAAGGTGTGCACATAATCAAATAAATAAATAATGCTGCCAGAATTATGTGATAATGAATTAATACATTACAAGAAGTGAATAAAGGAGCAGCTAATTGCATGAGATGAGTCTTTTTCATTAGCCTTTTGAGAGGAAATTTCATTATATGCATCACAAGCCATACTACCAGATGAAATCCAGCTTTAGAAATATGCAAATAGGGATAAAGTATTATGTTAGGAAAACCACAAGAATAACATCTAGTTTTGATTTTTTTTTTTTCATTTCACCTCTCTTCACTCCAAATAGAGACAAACAGGAAAGAGGACTACATTGGGTCTTTAAAAGAGAAATGCCTCATAACCCAGAGAAAGGTGCTGACCTGTGCCTGTAGTCTCTGTGTCTTTGAGGGTTTGTGGCTTTTCAGTGGCATTTAGTAGAAGCCTTTCTAGGAGATATAAAATATATGACTCCCTGAGTAAATACTTATTTATTATTATTAGTAGTAGTAGTACTAGTATTATTTTATATTGCAGTTTGGAATGACACATAACCTCACTCAAATATATATATTTTTGGCATATCTACGATACATCTTGTCGTATTGATATTCAGTTTTGTTCTCTCTTTCTTTACCTAGTGTTGCAAGCAAAAAATAAACTTGGTTAAATGCATCTCCAATAATTGCACTGCAATGTTGGTTGATTATTTTGTACATAATTACAGTGGAAAACAACCTGTCTATTAAGCCTTTAATGGCAGTAATACAGAAAGCAATTACCATTACTTTGCTGCTCACCCTGAAAATAAAGATTTCTCTAAATGAAAAGGATCCTCTGACTACTGCTAAGGCTAATTGTGTGGGGTCTTGTACAGACATCTGGTTGTACATCATTTGTAAGGGCTAAATGCTGATCAGTTAGGAAGGCCTTTACAAGCTGTGTCTTTAGTGTGTGTTTTTGGGTCTGCTCTGCTGCCAGGGAGTCTGATAGCTCTTGAATTATTTATCTATCAGGCTGCTGGACGGTAGTCACGGCGACCTAGGCCCCATAGTGGCTGTCTGGCGACATCTCCCTCCAACTGTAGCCATTAGCAGACAGGGGTAGGGGTGCTAATGAGCAGGGTGTAGTGTGCATGTGACCAGAGTTTTCTAACCCTTCCTAACATACAGAACCTCCGCACTGAATAAATACCTAGGAAAGATTTACAAAGATCTGAGTACAGAACTTTTTAATTAGGGGAAAAAACAAGGTTAGAAAAAGATTGAAAAAGAAAGATAGAAACAACCACCCGTTTTCCTATTAAGGAGAAATGTCAAGCGCGGTGGTGAAGCAATAGTCTGTGTGCATCCCTTTGTTGTCCTCCCTGACATTGAAGGCTAATTTTTCATGGTTATTTGAACTGGAAAATGAAAGAGAGGTTTGCGATTATTTCCTATAAATGACAACACAATCGCATTACGCTTCAGTACAAACACAGAGAGGATATTGCCTTTTCATATTTCATGTGAAAGTAATGGATGGGCTATGCAAAGAGTCACAGAAAGAAAGACAAATGGTGAAAGAAAGCTCCCTGTGTTTGATTTGTATTAGAAACTGAATGGATAGAGGTAGGGAGAGTTTTTTTCAATAAGTGGTAGCACTCTCATGGATGTTTTAAAGTGCCTGTGCAGTGTAATCATTGGATTTCTTTAGCAATTAGCCATGAGCATCCAGCTGGGGTGGTTGTTAGAAGAAAAGTTGCCCACTGTATCCACTTCGGTCTCTTCTAGAAAACCATATATCTATAGTATGGTCCCCTTGCACACTGCCTGTACATCTGGGCAGCTGTATAATGTAATAAATAAAAATAAGTGTAATAAATAAAGATAAAATATCAGCCGACCATCCTTCACCTCTCCTCTTAACTATCCTAAAACATCTGAACTTAGCAGGTCGTTAAACTTTTGAGAGAAAACACACATCAATGATACCCTATATTTTATATTTTAGATAAAATTGATTAGCAAAATTGGTATTCATAACCTTGTCAGATTCTGTTTTATCTTGGTGTACGCTTTCATAAACAAACAGCCAGCCAGGCCCAGGGCTGTGGATGGAGACTGGGAGGCAGGATGACCATCGCAGAGGATGGCAAACCAGCCCACTCTGGCGGGGCATGCTGAGAAATATGTTTGTGTACTTTAAGTTTACAAAGATTGAAGGACTGGCAGGAAAGCCTCTGCCGGCAGGACTCATGTAAATAGGACCCATGTGGGAGCTGTGAGCCGGACTCCTAACACGCGCTGAGGTAGGCGCTACATACATCCAACCATGGCAACATTGATTTTCTGAGCTAATACCTCCACAGAACAGTCCACAGGCAGATGGATGCACTACAAAGATATGCAAATGGTGCATTCAATAAATCGACAGGCAGAGATCTTTTTCAGACAGTCCACTGTACTGGTCTGCAGTGCCTAAAAGGAGAGATAAACAGATAAGTACCTGTTAATGGACACACACATACACGTATATGCACACTCACACAAACATACATGCACCTGCCTGTTACCTGGGAAAACTTAGATCGATAATAGAATTTCATGTTAAGCAGAACCGTCTCAGAAAAGCACATCAAATAAATGCTGGGACTATCCAACATTACCTTTTAATATGAAAGTGTTATTTTCAATGCGGCATGCTATATTTTTAATTTTCAAGGTTTTCTTCAAGAAAGCTTTTTGCAGTATATCTTCTGTATAATAACAAAACAAACTGTGTGTATAGTCATATTCAGTGTGCTTATTAGTCAGATATGAAACAAAAGCTGCTGGGTGTATGTCATATATAATAGATGTGGGCTGTCTTGTTAAGCCCAGCAGGCTGTATGTGGCTGTGTCTCTGTGGAGAAAGGCTCTGAAGCTCGCTGTACCTGGTAATTAAAGAGAGTTTGTGGCAAAAGCCAAACATCAGGAGAGATGAGCTATGAACAAAAGAGCTGTGACAGTTTCAGGTTATGTGATTTTTGTGTCCCTTTTTTGCCAAATGAAAAATCAATACATTTTCCGGGTTATACATATTCAGAGTGTCCACCAAGCTTCCGCCCTGATGGAGAGAGGGGCGGGGGACTGTGGGCTAGAGTGGGGGGAGTCGCCTGTTCGCCTGTCATAACTGTACCATCGCATTTTCCAACCCACTGGTGAATATTTCAGAGTTGATGTGATTGCCCTTCATGACAGCGGTGATGCTTTTTTTTTTTTTTCAAACACCCCTTCAGCCACCCCCACACTCCGTCAACCCACCCCAATTCTGTTTGGTCCCTTTGAATAGCTGCAAATAGGTGAAGGCATTGTTGTGTTAGCTGGAGGAAAAAGAAAAAGATGCATTAATAAAAGGAGGTTGATTTAAGAGGAGGCAGCAGTGGAAGATGATAAGCATAAATGCATGGCAGGGGGTGGCAGAGAGGCAGAGTGACTCTTTGTGCAGGACAATGTCCCTCAGGCAGAGTAGATGGAAGAGCATTGCCCAGTGATGTTTTTGCCCCCCATCCAGGCTTTTAGCCCACCATCCTAGCAGGAAAAAGTACAGCCTGCATCTTCCATTGTGGACATAATATGTGTTAGTGAGCGCCCATCATCCTGGACATTCAAGGAAGTCTCAGTGTGGTGTGTGTGTGTGTATGTGTGTGTGTGTGTGTCAGCTGGGGCAGAAGAGTGAGCAGTCCCTGAATGCTCACTCCCTATGCAGCCACATTAACCTAGATCCTCCTCTCCTTCATCACTCAAGTAAAACACAAAGAGGAAAGAAGTAGAGCGGCACTCGCTTTATCCTTTCTATTTGTAATGTATCTAAACATGCCATTATCACGAGAAGTATTTCTAATTAGTTCAATTTCCCATGAGATAACACTTTGGGGGGAACATTTAATATACCACATAGTGCTTAATAACAGTTCCTAATTTACTAAGTATCAAAAAGCACAAAAAAGTATTCAAAAAAGTAGTAGAGTGTAGCTTGTGTAAATGTTTTTTCTCCTCTGTTAAAGAATAATATTGTTGTATACAAAAAAACTTGACTTATGTGTGACTTTTTGTGACCTGAACACACTGAGCGTCCTTTAAAATGACCGGTGACTTTGAAAGGCATGGGGGATCAAATTAAGTATTGTGTGGAAGACCTATGGGGCTGGTTTGATGAGCAGCCACCACCGGGAGAGCAGTGGAGCGGTGGAGGAGGGGGGTTGCTGCGATATTGTTCTAAGGCAGTGTGAGCTATCACTGCTGTTTGTGATTAACTTGCCGTTTAAAGTTTTTTTAGTTATTAGCTGCCCTAACCCCGTACCCCTCCTCCATCTTCTGCACCTCCTCCTCCTCCTTCGCTGCACCCCCCCACTCCCCCTCCTCCTCTCCCCTCCTGCCCTCAGCCCCATGGAGACACAAAGTATTCATTCACATTTAGATCCTGAGGTCACAGCAGGGCCAGCAGGGAGAGGCCAGCGTGTCCCCCCATAGACAGGTCAGGAATCTAACACGTAACTCCGACCAGCAGCGCTGAGGTAGCTTACTCTTCTTTCCTTTCAAAATGTGAAAGTGTGTGGGAGAGAGGGAGTGACAGTATGAGTGAGAAAAGGAGAGTGCAGAGACAGACACACTTTTACTTTGTGTGTGTGTGTGAGTGTGTGTGTGTGTGTGTGTGCTTTGATTTTGATACGTTTTTTTTTCCTACACTTTCATTCATTTTAAATATTACTGTTTGGATTTTTGAATGTATCTCATATTCAAAATTGATGTCCATATAATTGAATACAGCTGGAATACATCAGGATAATCAACATACATATCAGTATGAATGTTCATCAAGTCATTTTAAATGCTTTTTTTTTTTTTTTTTTACACAACATAACATGTGTCCACATTTTAATTCAGTTTTACGCTTTGCAGTGCAGTGGTCAGTATGGTTACTGATAATGACATGTTGTGGTTTATTGGTTGTTCATAAGCAAAAGCCCCTCTTGTCTCTGACTAGATTGCGGGCATGTTTTGCTCTGTTGTGGTTTTATGAGAGGTAGCTTGTGAGGACGCAAGGAGGGAGCTTGAGAGTGTGTGTGTCAGGACGGGGGTTACGAGGGGTGGGGGAGTGTTTTCCTGTGTGTTGTGCTTTAAAAGGGGGGTCTTGCGTATGGGGCGCAGAGGTGCTGATATGAGGAGCGGACAATGCATGAAAGCCCTCAGCATGGGTCTGTGTCTCATTGTCCCATGGTACCCTCCTGTCACTTTCATTTTGCACCCTCTAGTCCAGAGTCAGGCCAACTTTGATATAAGGAAGGGGTGCAAGGGATGATGGGGGGAGCAAGAGGGGGATTTTTAAAAGAAGAAGTAGGGGAGAAAGATAGAGTCTGTGAAGTGTGAAATAAGATTGCTTTTTATCCGACAGTGCAGCGCTAAAGAAAAGGAAGCTGTCCGGCCCTGGATAAAGCGGGGGAAGCACACCTCTGATTTACAGTGCGGGCCTGTGACACCTGGTTAAAATGATAACAACAGCCTCAATAATCATAATGAGAGTAATGAGAGCTTAGACACACAGCTCCGCACAAGAGCCCAGAGAGAAACGGAGCTCAACCCTCGCTCCCAGTACTCGAGAGCCGGGGAGAGGGAGAAGCTCAGCTCAGCCCCTGCACTGGTTCCCCAGGACTTACGAAAGCCAAGAGAGATAGACAAGACAGTGCTGTTGACTGAGATACTGTATACTCAACAAAAAGTGCAGACTGTCACTACTGTTTGAGGAACACTGGAGCCCTTCTCAGGTAGGACTGGAATTCTGTACTTTAATGGAGGCAGTTATCATCATAGCAGTGTATTCTGCCGAGGCCGAGGATGGAGGAGGAGCCTGACCTAGTGAAAGATATCTAGAGTGACTATTATTACTTGCTGCTGCTCTTCTCTACAGTCTGGGAAGGAATACTGGAAAGTGCAGTGGTTACCATCAATTATTTATTAGGCCGTTTGTGCTTGTCAGTCTGATTAGCATTAGTGTAATCACTGCTCTTCAGGGGAAAGGAAGGCTGCTCTCTCTCATCTGAAGGTAATCTTGCTGTTTTCAGTGTCTCATCTTCACCGGACGCCTCTTGCATAGCATCTGCTTTTGTCATCTCCACATATTTCTTCCCTTTTTCCCCCCCAACCCCGCGTGTTTCTCTCTGTTGCTGCTTGGCCCCTTCCCCCGCACCTCATTAATGTGTGTGAGCAAGTTGCTCTCTCCTAGCTTGTATAGAGTGACACCTATGGGCCTGATTAAGCCTCTGCACTCACTGGCAAAATACGAGAGGGGAAGACTGCTAAGCGTCTAGATGGTGTGTGAGTGTGTGCATACGTACGTCTGTGCACGTGTGTGTGTGTGTGTGTGTGTGTGTGTGTATGTCTGGGAGATGCTAGAACAGAGAGCCCATGGACTGTCCCTACTGAGTGACTGGCAGAGCAAAGCTGATATTTATATGCTCAGAACAGATGAGTGTAATCTCTGTGTCGGCTATGGGCTTATTCAGCTTGCATGATTAGATTAATGGAACTGTTTCATATCATTGTATTAGGATGGTTAATGAAGACAATTAATTAGAAGACAACCTTCAGGCTATTGTCCTTTACATCTCTGAGATTTGGGTTAGAAATGGCCTGCTGCCATAGCTTTGAGTGTTTCTCCTCATCTATTTTCAGAGTTAATCTATGGCTACAATTTTAGTGTCTCTTCCATTTGCATCCTACTCTTAGGCCACTCATGACCTTTCATTAATTATGGTCGGCCCGGCTTTAATCATTCTGTAATACCATTGGAGATGAGATGAGGAATAGGCAAAGCCATTTGCCACTTAAAGATGTAACACTGCTCCTGGAATTAAATGTCTGCATTTCTGCATAAATTATGGACGGTGTTGTGTGTGCTGAAAGTGTCATACATGTTGATTAAACATCTAAATAAAGAAGTATTGAAAATGCGAGGAAGAAAAAAATATTGCACATGTGAGCATGTACAGTATGCGTACAGGAAGTTGGGGGTTGGCACAGTGAAGCTGAATAGCATTAGAATGTTGGCTGCCTATCACAGTAATATTTAAGCATAAAAATGTGTCGTGTGTTGAGCACAAAGTGTGTATTAATGTGTAGGTGGGGAATTAGTCTCACTACAAGTGTCACATAACTAAGAAATGACACCTTGCCCCGTTTTTAAAGGTGAAGAAATTTACCTGGGGATTATTTTGTAATCTGAGCACCTATGCAGCTGTACAGTATCCTAATTCGTGCAGAGTTGTAGAGATTTATGCAGGCAGGAGTTAGATGGGATTTTGGGACTCTGCAATATATCTCTGGTTTTTGTGGGAATGTTTAAGATCTGCCTTACCAGCATGGGATGGGCAGCACTGGATGGAGATGTTGCCTTGGAAACATAATAGAAACATAGTTAAAAATAAAAGAATAAACTGTATTCATGTGTATGGGA
Source organism: Thunnus thynnus (assembly GCF_963924715.1). NCBI lineage: Eukaryota > Metazoa > Chordata > Actinopteri > Scombriformes > Scombridae > Thunnus > Thunnus thynnus. The sequence goes on along the minus strand of NC_089517.1, from coordinate 19,976,065 downwards.
TCCAAGGAACACTTAAATATGCTTTTTACTAGGAGCAAGTCAGCCCTTTTAAATACTTTTATTTAAACACAGGATCATTGGATCACAGGATCGGCTTTTAGCAGTAATGTGTAACAACACAATCCATACACCAGTCACTCTGCTCAGAAAGATGTTTCCTACAGCATTTGTATCAGCAAGCAGGAAATGGAAGCTATTGCTTAGGTCTTGCTAGTAATACATCAGTGTTTCCATTTACTTTGATTTTTAACCCCAAATGTATAAACATGCAGTTGTGTCTATAATAATACAATGATTGTCATGGTAATAAACACTTGTTATGATTTTGTTGCTATAGTGTACACTCAATCAACAAAATTATGTGTCTTAAAAGTATATGTTGTAGAAATTCTGAAATCTTCAACCTATTTCGTTTAAGCTACTGAGAAAAACAGACAGTCAATTTTCTTTCTCTCACACAGCAGATAATGAAATGTCAAATCAAAAAACAGTAATTTCCTTTAATGTATTTTTTTTTTTCATTTATAAACATGACTTATTTGCATAAGGTGTCTAAATTTACCTATTCAGCAGAAAAATCGTGATGTTTGTGAATATTCTGTTTGTGAGTAAGAATTGTAAGGGTTTGAGAGAATAGTCACGTGGTCTCAGAAATGTAAGAGTGTTCAAAGTATATCCATGATAATGACACATACCGCAGTTTGAGAACACAATGTCAACTTTGTATGGAGTGTATGCAATGTTTCATAACTGATGGGATAAACAGTGAGTGTTGGGGATAATGTAACATCATAAAAGTGGTTTTGGCTGTGGGTAGTCATGTGGTGAGCTAAGATTGGATGTGTGATGACTGCAGGGCTGAATACTTGAACAGGATATTTCAGTAGCTGTTGTAGCATTGTCAATATATCAATAGCTCACAGAGTAGAGACCTGAGCATGAAAGCATTTTCAAAAGAGCATTTAAGTACTTTTGATGAGAATTAGCTGACTTGTGTAATAACTGATCGGGCCTATTGACTGTGGCCTAGTTTACTGTTGTCAAATCAATGCTATTGCATGCAAGTCCCACTACTTTTAAACAAAAGTAACAGGCAAAGGGGATGTTCAGGGGGCACTGGAGGGAAATAAACAAGATTGATGCCCTTTTTATTATCTGTTTTTGCTATCTTTTCCTCTGTGTGTTACTTACAAATGGCATTATCGGATATCCATTGTTTGGACTTCGATGCTGCTAAATGGCCTGATATATCGAGCTGAGGCTTTTAAGGTGGTTACAGGGGATTTCTGCCTTTGACTTGGCATAAAAATAAAATGAATTGTGGCTCTGAAAGTTTTAAATATTTATGATTTTTTTTTTTTTTTTTTTGCAATAGTAGGATAGAAGAAGTGAAATGAGGCTTGTATTGGTAAGTAACCTAGCAGATTGCAGCAGGGGACATAAGTGTGTGTGTGTGTGTTAGTGTGTGTGTGTGTGTGTATGTGTGTGAGAAACAGAATGAGGTCTTGTCTAGTATAAGGTCTCTCTCTTGAAGGATACTGCTCACAGAATTATTTTTCCATCTGCCTACTTCAGACCACATGTGCACACATTAAACAGAGGAAACCATATTTTTTGTCATGCTCTTCAGTACATGGTAAATAATAATGAATTGAACCCATATTTGAATATAAATATAATACTACTACTACTACTACTACTACTAATACTACTACTACTAATACTAATACTAATACTACTACTACTACTACTACTACTAATAATAATAATAATAATAATTCGTCCCTCCTATATAATTTGACTCTGATTTTATAATCCTTGTCAAAATACATTTCAAATTGGTGATCGGACAGCACAGGACAGAAAGCAGAAAGCAGATTCTGCCCTCTTTGTCTGCTAGCCTTGCAACTGTGTGTCAGCAAATGTAATTGTTGCAAGCTCCTATAGAAAAAAACGCTGCCGTCCCTTTAAGTGCTTCCACCAATTCTGATGGCGTGGTGATTTACATATCCCATCCTCCCTCCCCCTTCAGGAGAGCTGAGCGAGGATGTGGAGGCTGCTAGTGAGACCACCACAGACCAGGAGGACCAAACCAAAGACAGAGAAAGTGGGGGGGAGAAGGAGCTCACCAAAGGGACAGGTAAGGCCAATATTTACACCACACACATTTAGGGAGCACTGTTCACAGGAAACATCTGGACCTGCACCTGAATAGTGCTGCACATTAGGCCTTTTGTCTAATTTAATTAAACATATTTAAACAAAATATTGAGAGACTTTTTTTTACTTTCACTCTTTCGCAGAACTCCCTAAATCCAATTCTAGTTTTCAGAGGCTGCTTTTCCAGGCATTAAATCCCATCAGATACAGTTAGGCTAAACTGTCAATTTAGGTTATATGTTCAGGTGACATGTGACCCATGTTTTGTCTTTACTCAATAGGTGATGTGAAGAGAGGGGCCTGTATGTGTAATTCCAGCTGAGCCATGTGTGTACACACATGTGATAGCACTGCCCCCTCCTCAACTTTTACTGCACACACACACACACACGCAAACACACACACACACAGGAGCACAGACAGCACTTACCTGTGTTTAATGTTATCAGATCAGGATGGTTTTATCTGCAGTGCTCTGTATTGACAGTTGTAGGTGGTGACTCCAATGAAGGGGTTGGGCATAGGATAAGGGGAGGAGCTTTTGGCCTCAAGAATCTGTGGTCAGCAGCAGGCTGCATCTCCTAAAAACCTTTTGTGAACATTTTAGAAAGCCCTCTAGGTTATGATCTAAAATTAGTTTTCAAATTAGGGGAGAATGTCTCTAGTTTGAGTGGTTCAGCATGGATACATTGACAACCATTAAGTTCACATCACATGCATCTGTGGATTTTTATTTTCTGTTGTGGGAACAATAATGAGAATCACTGCACTACATGGTAAAAACTGAGCATTTTAAATACCAAGTCCTAAACTTCGATTGATGTTTGGTATGATTGAAGTCTGTCTGTCTTACATTGTTTTAACAGAACTACCAGTTACAATAAGAGATGAGAGAACTGAAGAGATGTGGTATTATTGTTGGTAGTGCTGTAGCTGGAAAAAATACTTGATCAAGAACAGCTTTTGTGTTGGTGATGTTAACGTCTTCCTTTTTAACACAAGCACTGTATGGTCGTCACCTTTCAAGCTGTTCTGGCCTGCTTGATGTGTTCCATATGAATGACACATAGTCTCAGAAACAATTGGACACAACTTTGAAGCAGGAGCCTAAAACTTTGGATTTTGTCCCATGTGTGCAAAGTATGTGCATCACTGGGATCTAATTACATATAATGCTGCTCACTGATTGTTTTCAAAGTCATAAAATGTCAGCGTAAATGAAATATAGTTTCATTTCCCTTTTTTATGCACAACTTACATTGTACGTCTGTGTAAGAAAAACAATGCTGGCAGTTAAGACATCTCTTATTCAATAGAAGAGATTTCTGATAATGATGACACTGAACAGTAACATGCCTGGATAGATGTTTCTCACTTGTCTAACTTCTTGTGTTACTGCAGGATGTTTTGATTTACACTAGTCAGGTTAAAAGCTGGAAAACAATTCAGACCTTTTGCATACCTAAGTTTTTTATAAAGTGCAGCAAAAAAAAAACTTCATCACAGTGTTTGAAGCCCAGCCTTTGTAAAATGTCTTTGATATTCGAACTTCTATTTTAAATGAGGCTGAGTTGTTTGTGCTCTTTGAAAGGGCGACACTCTTCTTTGATGGAAGAAATAATGATATGCATGCCTGACTGAATATGGCTAAAAGTATGTTTTAGCACATCAAAATAAAGCACTTTAAAAAGCATTAAAATGAGCTGGCCGATTAATAATTCACTCATACCTGTGGTGCACAGGAAGACGACTCCTCGCATTAGGATTCCTCCTTTTTGAAAGCCATGCAATTTGATACAAGCATATTCAGTTCCTTTCCTCCCCTCTGTCAGTCGCTAATCACCAAATAAGTGTGTTTCTGTGTTTTCACAAAGGAAATATATGCTTGCATATGAAAAATTTACAGCTTCCCAGCAGCTTATTAGAAACGCTTAGTTAAAAATAGCATGTGCATTAGGGAACCAGGTCTGAGGTTCTGTTTGATGTCAGTGAAAAGGTAGGTGGGTAAGTTGGGGTTCAAGGCTGTGTTGTCAGCGAAAGGTAGACAGCTGTAGTTTAATGGAAGGGTCCCTGTTTGTACTTTAAACTTTTTTTGTGATTGATGAATACAATGCCCATTCAAAGCAAGTGCAGAAAATCTATCTTGTAGGGAAAAAAGCAAGGAAGACCTCACAATGCATTTGGTAAACAGAGGAGCACTTGTTTGGGCTGATGATTGTCTGAAGATGTTTGCACAGTAGGCACACAGATGGTGTGTGTGTGTGTGTTAGAATATGGTGTATGAGCGTCCTGGCCAACCTGTTATTTATCTGAAAGGTGCTCAGTCTCCCACTGTCTGAGGCTGAGCTGTTTCTAAGGTCCATCATTAGGACTACTGAAGTATTTCTTCTCATCGTTGTCATGTAGCTGTTGGAACAGAGCACAATTGTTCCTTTACAAATGACAGTCACTGTCAGACAGACAGCATTAGCGAACACAGAGAAAAGGCTTCCTCCTTTTTAAAGCCACTGTCAATCTTATTTTCTCTTTCTTGTTCCACAGCTCCTCAGTATTCATTAAAATCATTTAGAGGTACATCAGAAGCCTTTGTAAAATGCATATGTATTCTGCATGTCATTTCTTGAAAGATGCCTTCATTATTCTGGTGTTTTTTTATTTATCTCAAAGATAACACATATATGCACATGTACAGGCATTCAGACATATGTAAATGTCACATGTTCCCAACACTTCAGGCAATATGTGGTGCAACTTTTTTGATTATACAATATTATCATACATATATAAATACTAAGAGGTGGAAATACAAATTTGACAGTAAAACACTATTTATAAGTGAAATACTAAAACCTTAATGTATTGGGGTAATTATGTTCGTATAGGCAGGGGATGCAATTTAATCATCTTGCATGATTAGTAATTCAAAGGGTCATTTTTAATGCTTGCTATGAAAAAGGTATAAATGGATAGCCATGAGCCTCTCTCCTCACACCTTCTCCACCTAGCTGAGACAGCACTGGAAAAAGGGAAGAGCTTCTGTGTAGGATCGAGATCCTTACCTTCATTAAAGCAGGTGGTATATATATGCAGCAGCTGAATGTATGGGGAAGCAGCAAGGAGAAAGGAAAGAGGGTTGCAAGTGTAGGGGAGATAGAAAGGTAAGGGGAGCAGAAAGAGGGAGGGGAATTGTTAATACACCTGAAGACTTGGACACAATGTGATTTGACATATTTAACATAAATGTATGGGAAAGGTTGTATTGAAAGTTGGGGGCCTACTGCATGGAGGGAGATGGTAGTCTCTCCACTCTGAGGCTGCAAGGTTGGTAGTCCTCATAAATTGAGCTTAATAAATAATTCTTTTCATACCTCGTTCCTTACATTCAATTTATGGGAGCTGGAGCAAGGGAGGAGAAAAAATATTTTTGCGCTTGGTTCATCTGTGTCTATAGTATAGAGATCAGACAGTTTCATAAGAACATACTAATAAATAGATTTTAATGCATTTTTAATATTTAACTAAAGCGAATTTAACCTTATACACAGTATTTGTCATTTAACACATCTGTATTTAACAGGCTAATTTGTGGATGTGTCTATTTGTGGATATTTTTACTGTTACTATTACAGTTACATGTTGACACTGTGAAAACTGTTTCAGTGCAGACAGAGCAATTCTGTACTTACACATTTCTACAATATGTGTGTACTTGTGAGTGCTTTTGACAGCACACAAACACCTGTTTATGTGTTTCAGCATGCACATGTGCACATCCAGGTGTGCTGTGTGTGGGAGAAGCAGATGTGTTGTGTACTGTACTGTAGATGTTGCATTTAGTCTGTATAATGAACATGATGATTAGCATCCCCTAGATGCAGCATAGCAGCATTGCAGCTTGTGCTCTTTTTTTTAAATTGTGCTCTGTGTTTTGCCATTAGTCTTCTGCTGTTGCTCATTCAAAAACAGGCGCACAAAATGTTATGGATTGTTCTCTGTATAACAGAGTAGATATGTAGATTTAATATAAGCTGTGGTTGAAGTTCGAGTTGTATGCTTATGGTTAGTTACAATCAAATTATTCAAGTTTCTGTTATTGTTAATATAAACTAGGAGACATTCGGTGCAGTGGTGATTTGTTATTGCTTTTAAGCCATAAGTAGTGTGAGAAATCAGGAGACAGAGCAACAAAAAATGTTTGCAAATTCATATCACGTCCTTGTGAGTGCTTGTCATCCCTCACATTATAATTCCTTTTGTCTTTGAAGATAATAGGCCATAAATTGTCCTTGTTTGTGAGCCAACTCCCTGAAAGCTTAGTGTTTATGAGTTTTACCACCGGGTGTCTAATGGCCAAGCACCAGTGCTGTGTCTCTTTAGTGTCCTGTAAAGGTGAATGCCATATCATCTTGTTGTTCAGTGGCCTGAAGATTAAAAACGCTTCTGCTAATTAATATCTCCTCTCAATTTCTTCATCTTGAATTTGCCTTTCTTGCAACCATGCATAAAACTTGCTGTCATTATTTCACTCCTATTTATACTATATACAGTTAAGTCTTTTGATCAATAATAGAAGAACTGGATGTTCTAAATAATAGGAAATGATTTCATATATAGCTTCAATAATAGTTTTATTTTTTAAATGAATGTAGAATAATTACCTATGAAATATAAGATGAAATGGAACACTGCCCTTTATTGCTCTGGGCAGTGACACAGAATGTAGATTAAAAACCTGGATAGAAATGGGAAAAAGAAAAGACAATATTCAGGTATTGTTAGCATAGCATTAAAAGAGAATGACTTGTAGCACTAAGGGAGTTGTATCATCTCCATATTAATGGCCAACTTCCTGAGGGAATAGAGGTGAGGATTTTCAACACTGCAAGGAGAAGAGGGGCATCGAAAGCCCTCTGCAGTGTGAAGGCGAAAGGGGAGTTAAGGGAGTTGGGGTATCAGAAGATACACTTTTAAAAAAGTGTACCATTGATGGTCCTTGAGTTAGCTTAAAGTTAAGGTGAATGGCAGAATGTGGCTGTTCTGTGCAAAGTGACAGTGAAGTTATGCAGCCTAGTTGGCGTGGACAGACTGGATGATATGTTACATTTTTTACAACCGGAGGCCTAAAGCTGCCACGGTTGAGACAGGAACTGTGGTAATGAGGGGGCAGAGGTTCCGGAGATGATGAGGACCCCATGTCAGTCAGTCAGTTTGCGGGGAATTCCCCTCCAAAAACGTTTCAATATTTTAAACATCTTCCACTTCCTTAGATATTGTTTACTGTAACTAGTTAGCTGTACGTTTTTAGAATATGGAGACAAACCAAGGACAAAGCAGATTGATGGCAGCTGTGATTGCACTGGAGATTTCAATGTCAGATGACCTGTTGTGGTTAATTCAGTCTGTGCTGTGTCAGTCACTCTGTCCAGCAGGCATCTTTTTTCCCCCCTTGAAAGCACAACAAGGCTGTGATTGCTCCAGAGACCGGTGCAGTGTGCTGACAGCCCCTTTGCTGCTTGAATAATACAGTCCAGCTATGGGAGGTGAGACAAGGTGCCAAAGTCCAATTCACTTACGGGACTCGACAGCACAAAAGCCTCTGGTTTACGGAAAAGGGGCATGAATTAATAATCACCAAATTGACTCTTAGGTTTTTTTTCTTCACTCCTGCTCTGCCTTATGCTTTCAAACAAAAGCCCACCCTGTGTATCTGTCAGAAGAGGTTTGGTGTGGATGGGGGCCCTGTGTCTAATGACCAGGCAGAATAGGTCAGGGTAACAGACTTCTGAATGGGTCACAAATTGTTAAAGTAATAATCTTGAAGATTTCCATTTAAATAAATGTCTGTTAAGTCACTATCTATTGCCAAATAAGGTAACACAATGATGATTGAGCCTATGGCCACTGATGAAAGCCCTTGCATTTGCAGTGTCGGTGGCGACATTCCCAGGAAAAATCACAAGCAGCTCACAGTTAGTGACGTGTTTTTCATCACCCAGCAGTGGTTGGTCCACCAGAGAGGGTAGGGAGAGCTAACGCAACAGACTTGCTCTTCAACTCACTTGTGTGTGAAGCAGCATACTGTTTTTTTCGGTCTCTGCTAGCGTTGTGAGTAAATGGTTACTGACGTCACACAGGCGACACTGTTTGGATCTCTGGGAAGTGAAGTCCAAAAACACACCTGCAATTACTGCTTATAATTGCTGCCAAAGTGAACGAAACGGAGATCTTCAAGATTGTAACTTTAATTTAACCAACCACGTAGGTTTATATACAGAAATATACTGTATGTTTATACTGTACTGTAAATGTACTGAAGTAACCTTAGACAGTTAAAACCAAAGTGCACCTCTATTTTTCACATTTGAAGTATATCTCACCCATGACGGTCCTTTTCTGTTCTTTCTTGAAAGCATGTGTGCTCTTGGAAAAGTCCTATATCCTTCTCCATCAGGACCCAATGTTGTGGTCATTGGTTCTGATCACTTGTTCATATCATAGATCCGCTTGTCTCACATGTGCACACCTATGCTCAGATACCAGTGTCCAACTGTTTTTATCTCTATTTCATTCCCAGTTTTACAATGTTTCGGTCATTTTTTTCCATCACCCCATCAAACAGGATACAGTAGTTGGATGTTAGTCATGGTGCTGGTGATGGTGTTGGGGTGTAGGATTCTTAAGAGAAAGTGATTGATCAGATTTATGGAGTCTTAATTGGCCGTGACAAGAGACTGCATCTGAGTAAGTCCTTCATCTGTCCCCCTCTCTTTCACTTTCTCTCTCCATCTCTCTCTCTATCACACACATAAATACACCCTGAGATAGACTGCCTGTTTGGGCCCTTCTCTGCAGCTCTCCAGTCCCTTAGCATAAACAGCCACTTGTTTCACCTCTCTGGTGCTAATTGAGTAATTGTGGAAGTGGCATATACTTGTAATCAATTATGTTTATCCTCTTAATCATGAGGCTGAGAGGATACTTGTGTCTACTTAATTCATGCTTACTTCCTGTACTGTATGTATGCATTTCACAGCTATGGCACATTCCCTGTGTTACCTGCTCTTATGCACACATTAAAATAGTCTTAAAATTTATTTTTTACACCGTATCCCTCCCTCAGTTACAAAAGTCGTTAATGTCATTTTCATATATGTAAGTTATATTAGCTGTTATACTATTTTAACAGCCTGATATTAATTTTTCACAGTGTTGGATGTGGAGCTCTGTTTGGTTCTTCTGCTCTTCTTCTTCTTGTCCCAAGACTAAGAGACCTATTTTTTGTCTTACCTTCTATCTTTGAGGACTATAGTTTGCTTTGTATACTGTAGTGTTATTAAGCAGCTGATGGAGTGAGGAAAGGCCAAGGTGCAGAGATGCAACTATGATGTGCAATGCAATGGAAAAACTGAAAGAGCAATGAGTTTTAAAGGAATAGGTATTATAATTATCAAACTGAATTAGAATCCCCAAACTTAAGAGTACGTATATATTGTCATGATTTTCCTATTTAGAATAGAAATCAAAAGATCAACCAAATTGTTAAAATGTGAAAGTGTCCACACAAGACTGCCCTTGTTTTCCCTGAGAGATGAGTTAAGGGGAAGTAGGAGTGGACTGAAGTAGAGTTGAGGAGGAGGAGGAATTGGCGAGGACAGTGCCATGACTGAGAGGTTAATGTCAGGGAATGGGAGGTTCCTTTTGTTTAACATTCCCTTTGTTTATTGGCGGATGTGTTTAATAGGATTGACTGTGACTGGACCCTAATAGGGCCTCCCTGACTGATCCCGGTGTCTCTGGGAGATCTCGCAGGCTGCTCTGTCCAAAGCCAGGTCCCCCACTGGGTAATCAGCTCAACTGCCCTCGTCCTGATTGGAGCTGACATTTTAATGTCTGGAGCAGGAGCGTGGTCAGCCCCGCTTAACCTGACCCCCCGCCAAACCACCCCTCCCCTACCAATGCCCTCTGTTCTCAATTTGCCCTTCCAGGACTGTACAAATCAGGCAAAATTTAACTCTTTATGGGCTTGTTAGGGGTTAGCAAGATACCTCCTTAAGTTTCACAGTGAATTCTTTACACAGGTGACAAAGCGTTGCAGCTCCCCCATGCAGGCTCCATGTGGATTTAGCTCCGCTCGAGCCCGAGCTTAACTGAGTGCTCAACTGTGATGCCTCTCTGTGTGCCACCTCTAGTTTCTCTTTCTCTCTTTCTTTATAAAGTGGAGTAGTTTTAAAGTGGTTTGCAGGGGCTCTTGTGTGAGGCCTTGCTCCGCAGTCATGGAAAGGAAAAGACTTTCTATTTTGTTAATATTGGCTTTGTATGCATTAAAAAGGTTAGCCATATGATCAGGGTTGTGAGCTAGCAAAACACTTCAAGTCCCAATGGCATGTTTTAATGTCTTGAAAATCTTTGAGTAAAATGAAAGCTTGTAGTTGTATGCTACCAACATTCAAGGAAGCATTGAGTTTTGCACAGAGGTTTAAAAAGAGGTTGGAGAAGGCTTAACTGGTTACAGAAATACCAGTGAAACAGATAATTTCACTGGCATTCACTTGCTTGTGGAAACAAAGAGCAAAGGGATTTCTGAAGCAGTGTCAAACTGTAGTCACTGCTTGACAAAAATATTCTTTTCTTGATCCTTTTAAAATGGCCTGATTCCCTTAGTTTAATGAATACAATTTTAACAAGGAACTAACCAATGACTATTGGTTATAGATCCAAAATCTGAATTTTATCTTCTTCCTAAGCTGGTCTCCATCGTCCTCAGGAATCCTTGTAGACAATTCTATGTGTATTGTGTGTAGACAATTACCTTCTTGTATATAGCTTGTACAGTAAAATGTAAAAAGACTTGGTTGAAGACCTTTGTGTTAAATTTGGTGTGATATATTTCCTTTGTAATATACTTGTATCACAACATCAGGACCACTTTCAAACAAACAACATTCTAGCGCTATAGACTGTAGAAAATACAAGAAAATACTGTGCATTAACTGACTAAAAACATTGAAATACCCGTTAAATATATAACAGGTAAAGACTATCTGACTAAAAGTGATTACAGAAACAAGTCATGTTTAAAGCAGAGATTTAGACTGTGGATCTCTCACCATCCATACTGTATGATGAGGTCGCAAGATGTTTGTGTACCATGTCTCAAGTTTAGAAACTCATGTGGACTGAAAATATGTGGTGGTGTGAAACCTAAAGCTGCACCCTGTGGTAAATTAATATTTGTATTAGCTATTTATGGTGTTGTATGTTACCCTGACAACCCAACATTGAAAGGGACAGCCTATCAGAGCATGTTGGCTGTGGGTCCTTCTGCAGCAGCATGAGAAGAAGAGTAAAAAGTGTGTGGTATTTTTATATGAGGAAACAAGAGTTGTATTACAACACCTTTTCTTCCCAATTCCCATTAAATGCAGTTATATCACATTTAAGAAAGACAGTCCAAAGCCCTTTATCCACAGTTATTGATTGACCTGTTCCCAGGCTGCCAAGTCCTCACCTTGTCTTGACATGCCTGCTCTTCTCCCTTTATCCCTCCCTGTTTGTGTGCATGTGTGTCTGCGTGAATATGTGTATGTTCAGAAGTGTCCTGCCACTTGGAACGGCACCAGTCAGATTCCCCGATCCCTTCCAAAAGGCCCTCTTCACGCTCAGAGACCTCTGAGAGCCCGCTCTCCTCAAAGCGTCCCAGGACATCTGAAAAGAGGGCTGCAGAGCAGGTGAGTGTTACTGTACAAACCACAGAATTTTGTTACCATTGATGCATTCAGATATTCATAAAACTCTGTTTCTCAAACTCTTTGAATTAGGGATTCGGATGGTTAACTCATCCTCAATTACCAAGACCTCATTATAAGCCTAAAACTTACACATCAATTAAAAGAAGAAATGTAAAAATGTACTATTAATAATTTTTAGTTAGTTATCCCACTGACCCTTTTTATACTATGCAGGGTTTTTTTCAAATCTACTCAGAATTATTTTAGCCTTTCTGCTGCAGTTGCACTGCTAATTGTGTATAAGGTGGAAAATCAATATAGTATTTGACAGATGAGAGCACTTTGAAGTGGGTGCCAAGACTCAGTGGTGCTCAGTATTACACACTTGTCTGTGATCAGAGGAATCTGCCTGCTTGAGGGAAGGGTGCCCCACTCTTCTCCCTGATCTACAGCTCCTCTTCTCTCACAAAGCCATTTCACCCTATTAACCCTCTGTGGATCTGTTTTTTCCCATTCTTTCTCTGTTTCTCTGTTCCTGTATCTACTTTCAACCAGATGTACCAGTGCCCCTACTGCAAGTTCACCAACACTGACCTGAATCGTCTCAGAATGCACGTGATGACACAGCACTCTGTCCAGCCCATGTTACGCTGCCCATTATGCCAGGACATGCTCAACAACAAGATCCATCTGCAGTTCCACCTCACACACCTGCACAGTGTAGCGCCTGACTGCGTTGATAAGCTTATCGCCACAGTAAGTCTTGTTCTGTGTGTATTTTGTCGTTGGAAAAGTTTTCAGTTTTTTTTTTTTTTTTCATTTTTCAGCCAACAATGCTTTTGAATCTTTTTCCTTACCTAGGTAATGTGAAGTTGTCTCTTGTTTTGTTAAATTGACATGTATTAGCTTGGCATGGCAAGTACATATTGTTTATTCTGGTCATCCAGTGCCATAGCAAATATAATGCATAAGTACTTACAGTAATACATTATCTTAAGTTTATATATATCAGGGAATGCAGAAGAGAAAAGCACAAGAGATTAACAAATGGATGGCCTTGTCACCTGGGTAAGCTTTGTTGTATACGTAGCGCCAATGTAAGTTCTTATTCCAATTTGTCTGTCTACTCTGTCCCATTTTGTGTCCGTCATTATCTCCACAATCATTTATATTTTGTGTTAGAGGCAAGGAGACCACAACCAGTCCGCGCTGTGCTGAGTTTTATAGGCCCAACATATTGCTACTTATACACATTACAGCCAGCCAGATTGCAGGCAGTGGGTCAGGTCAAGGACCACTGTAAGGATTCAGCAATGCCAAGAAGATGAGTCACTCTCTCTTATTCAATCCCTCACCCTGGAGTGGCTGCCTTGCTGTGCGAACAATTGTTATTCCTGTCTTCCTTCCTCTAAATTGCCATCATTTATTCCTTTATCAAACACAAAGAATGCTGTTAATTGTGAAATGGCTGCAGGCAACCCCATTGGCTCATTGGAAATGATTGGGCCTTGTTAAGATGCATATTTTTTCTGTTCTTTTTCATTGTCTTAATGCGCCTTTCATCAGAGCCTTTTTTCAGCCCTCGTCTCAGTCTTTTGGGGGAGGGGAACTCATAATCTGTTTTTGAAATTTTTTTTAATGATTTCAAGATAAGGAGGTCTCTTAGCTCCCAGTTCACATTCAGTTGACATTCTTACAATGTCTATGATCACCTGTGTGCTAGTCAAAACAAAGCCTTTTATTATGAATATGTTAAAATAATTATGACAGAGATGAATGAAAATTTAATTTCCAAAACAACAAACAAGAAACAGTTTCCCCTCTTTAAGAAATTCAAGTGGAGGCAATAGAAATGTTATTATTCACTACTGACTACTGATTTAGCCAAAATCAAATCACATATAAATATTACATGCATAGACTGTGTTGAAAACACACTGTATTTTAAAATATTATATCAATACTCAGCTGCACTACAAAAAATAAGATATACAATTTGTAGTGTTTGTAGCATAGTCATGTGGTCTTTGACTCTCAAGTCCTGAAGTTAGATTTATATCAGCTGCAGTGCACTGGTGGACCCTTTTCTACTGAGATAGGATACTCTCCTTGCTTCCTTTAATGTTCATCAAGAGGAAATAAAATTTTATTTGCCCTGTTTTCTTGTAAATCACTGAGCAAATCTTTGTTCTGTTCCACCCTGTGAAGTTAAATAGCTTGCTGGACAATCACCGAGTAAAACATTGCTCTGTCTGCTGCCTGGCCATCTTCATCCCCCATCTAGAAAGTAAATGGCAAGCACATTAGTATGGTAGACGGCA